>NC_056739.1:208147836-208335336 GCF_019279795.1 Protopterus annectens | reverse complement strand
GACTTATCGGTATGTGACTGACTGTGGTGATATTGGTTGTGGGTACGCACTTTCACGCTGCTGCCTGTTTGTCATTGCTGTTACATCCCTGTAGTGCCTGATATATTTGCAAATACATGTGTAATTACCCATAGCAGATTCCCAAGTTCAATTACTTGTGCTTATTTCTCTCTCTCTCTCTCTCTCTCTATATATATATATATATATATATATATATATATATATGTTAGAGCACACAGGAGGGTGTTACTACAGCAGCTGTGTTAGCTTATCTATGCCAGTACATCACATACATCCCCATTTTCATGGCTTCTACCCACCACTTTGTCAGCCTTGGTCCAGATTCATTGCAGAAAGGGTTCTGAGTATACCTGTCAACTGGCTGGGTTGTTTTAGGATGTCCAGGTTTATTGCTCATATTTCTGGTCTGTTTTACAGATTATTATAATTTCTCTGGAAAATCACTATAATGCTATGATTGTTGTCAGAAAATGAGGACACACCTTTCATTTACCTACCTCACATCCATCAGAATATGTATGCTGAAACAAACTGTGTCACTATGTCAGGAAGAGTAGAGAGAGACAATGACCTCTTCCTTTCTGGATGCTAATGCGTTAGTACTGAGATGTGCCACATAGAAGGACTTTGTGACCACGGTGGCAATGTGGTGGTCAAGAAGCATTGCTGTCAACCTGTGTACCCAGATCTCTTATAATGCCTTCTTTGTTCAGGGGACTACCATCGATGTGGTAATTCATAGGAACAGGGTTTTCCCCAAAGGGGATGACAACACATATTCTGACATTGAGCTTAAGGCCATGACTCTGACACCAGTCATTGTTCTCAGTGAGGCCTTTCTGTAGAATGCCAACATCACTTGGGTAGTTAATAATAGCTCCCAACTTGCAATTGTCTGCAAACTTTGTCAGCCAGAGTCCCTTCATGTTGGCATGGGCTTCAGAGAAGTTGATATCAAATATGAGAGGACCCAGGACAGAACCATGTGGGACTCCACTTATGACTGCTCAGCAGTCTGACTTGGAGTCAGCTATTTCCACACTGTGAGTCCTATCTGTGACCCACTTCGCAACCCACCAAGTGATATAGGGATTGATGCCTAGCTTAGTGCGTGTTTGCATTATTCCTGAGTGGGGAATGTTATCAAAGACTTTGGCCAGATCAAGGTAGGCTGTATGTGCCACCTTGCCTTCATCCACAGCTCACATGACTGACTCCAAGAAGTTGACCAGGTTGATTGACCAGGTATGACCTACCCTTCAAAAATATAAACTGTGTTGGATCCTGAGTCCAAAGATTCCCATATCCCTGTATATTAGGTGCAATTCCATAGCTTTAAATAACAGACTTGTCAGGCACTTGGGGCAGTATTTCCCAGGGTCTGTAGTTGCACCTCGTTTGTGGAGAGGGGTGACTGTAGCAGTGCACAATTCAGTGGGTCAAAGCCTGAGGTGAGGCTGTGCTTGAACAGGGCACACAGGTGAGGTCCCAGGTCACTCCGTAGTTCATGTAGAACACAGCCAGGGATATTGTTAGGTCCCAAAGAAGGTGTATTCTTGGCCTTGGACAGTGGTGTTTTAACCTGTGCAGCAGTAATACTGGGTGCCTGGCAGTGTACTGCTATTGTGATTGGTCCTTTGGGGGGGGTGAGAGGGGTAAAGTTTGCACTCAATATGTCATCCATTATATTTGCAATATTTGTTGGATCAGTCTATGGGGTACCATTGTCTAGCAGCTCAGAGCAAATCTTGGTATTACCATGGAGATTCTTTACATAACTGTTTGAGGCCTTGTGGGTGTCTTTACTATGTGCTCTAATTCTGTTTTCACAGCTAACTTTGTAGTATTTGATGAGGGATCTCATCTTTTAATTGAGGCTGATAAGGTTTTTTTTTCAGTCTTGGGACTTTACCTTATTCCATATCAGTTCCTTCCTTCTGTTGTACAGTTTCTTTATGGCCAGGGACCACCAGATTTGCTTCCTTTTTTTGAGAGTGAGGATCCTGGTTCTATTGGGTATGGCGGTATCCAAGCATTTGTGTACGTGTTCATAGTGCATTGTTGTTTGATTCAGCAGTCATGCAACTAGTTTCCATTTGCGTGCCTGCTGTGAGGTTAGCCACCTCTGTTTTTAGGAGGCCATAGTTAGGTTTGGAAAGGCTTTTCATTGTGATTACCTGTGCAGGGGGGGGGGGGGAGGCCATGGATTTCCAAAGGTGATTAATTTGTGTTCTGATATAACAGGGGAGGAGTTGACTATTGGTTTACAGCAACAGTTGTCCATGTTAGTAAGGACCAGGTAGATGTGATGAGCAAGTGCATCAGTACATGCGTACCTTTCCCAGTTAATGGTGGGGTAGTTGAAGTTAACCAGTATGACAGTGTTAGGTTGGACACTAATATTCTCCAGGGTATTTAGGGTCATGGAGTGTGAGTCATGGGACATGTTTGTGGACCTATAGCAGACTAAAACCTGAACCACTGTCTTACCCAATGTTAGCTACACCTGCAGGATCTGTAATGCATGATGTTGGTCTACCACTCTTGAGGTATATGAATCCTTCGTGAATATGGAAATACCACCACCTTTGGAGCTTCAGGCCAAGTTCTGCAGTCAAAAGGTGTGGAATGAGTTATAGGCTGGTAGTGCAGGGGTGCTTCCTGCTGCCTTTAAAAAGGTCTCTGTTACAACACAGATGTCATTGTTCCCCATTTTAAGGAATACTGCCAGTGAGTGCATTCTCAGATTTAGATTTCTAGGGTGTGGCAGCATGACCCTCAGACTGCATGTGTTTGCAGCTATTATATATTTATTGAGGACACAAACCAGAATTCCCAGCCAATACTTGAATCCAAGAAGTAAATTGTAATTCACACAACAGATATGTAAGGATCCAAGGACAGCAGATGTTTCTTGTAAAACTTTCCTTTTAATATAGGACAACCAAAAACAAGGACATAAGCACATTCGTAGAGGTGCTACTTCATCAGATGTATAACATAATATAAAAGACATCAAACATTTATATAGTAACTTACTAAGTCACATGACTAAGCTCAATCACTGCTAAAAGGCATGTGCATTTTAAAAACAAATTTGATAATATAAGGTATGATATAAAATAGCTCATATAAAAAAACTTATGTAAAAATCTTCCACATAAAAAAGTTTGTCTCTCCTTAGTTAATATAACTACAAAAACAATGTTTATATATATATATATATATATATATATATATATATATATATATATATATATATATATATATATATATATATATATATATATATATATATATATAAAGAAAATAGAAAAAAGAAGCTGCCAAAAATTTTAGATTTTTCTTCTTGATTTTTCTTTTATTTTCTGTTGAGGCTTCTAGCCTTCAACTTGGGTTTAATAGGAACTCTATCATTCAGGCCATGACCATAATCTCTCCTTATTCTTATAATCCACTTTGACTCAATTTGTTCAGTTAAATTATTTACATCTCCTTTTCTAATGTTTTCAAAAATACATGTTATAACCATGAATTTATAATAGTGTGTTTGGCTTGTACTTAAAATGTGTTTAGATAAGGCACTTACAATACTGCCTTTTTTGGCATGGTAATAATGACCTCTAATCCTTTTCTTGAGAGTTTTATCTGTTTTTCCTATGTAAAATTTAAGACATGCTGGACAATAAGCTAAATAGACACTATGAGTTGTATCACAAGTAGCATAAGTGTTAAATTTATATTTTCTATGTTGATCTGGATGATAAAATTCACCAGTGCTGTCAATATATTGACAGAATATACAATGACCACAAGGTGAAGTACATTGTTTGGTAAATGTTTTCTTATTATTTGTTTTTAAAATGCATATGCCTTTTAGCAGTGATTGAGCTTAGTCATGTGACTTAGTAAGTTACTATATAAATGTTTGATGTCTTTTATATTATGTTATACATGTGACGAAGTAGCACCGCTATGAAAGCGCTTATGTCCTTGTTTTTGGTTGTCCTAAAGTTTTACAAGAAACATATATTATATATTTATGTATATTTATGTATGTATGTATATATATATATATATATATATATATATATATATATATATATATATATATATATGTCTATTTATATATATATATATATATATATATATATATATATATATATATATATATATAATGTGTGTGTGTGTGTGTGTGTGTGTATATGCATATATGTAGATACAAATATGTATATATAGAGAACCTGACTGATTCTACAGACTCCTTTCCCTACTGTTGAATGACTGTACTAACCGATATGTTTGGAAAATCATCACTATTTCTTAGAGCTCAGATAGTGTAATGGTACATTGCTTTGTTTATAGTTTACAGGGCCCTGGGTCCAAGACTTGACATGATGTATTATTTTGTTGTAAGGCAGAACATGTGCTGCTGGGGAGGAAGGGATAAGGGCAATAATTAAAAGAGGTCCCTAGTTTGGACTACTTGACCCCCATTTTGACAGCCTTTGGACAGATTTATTGCAGTAAGAGGTTCAGAGTGTGGTTCTGATGTCCGTCTGCACTACACACACACACACACACACACACACACACACACACACACACACACACACACACACACATATATATATATATATATATATATATATATATATATATGTATGTGTGTGTGTGTGTGTGTGTGTGTGTGTATGTATATATATATATATATATATATATATATATATATATATATATTCAGATATATGTATATATTTATATATATAGACATTTGTTTTAGGTACATATAGAGATATTTATATATATGTATGTAGGTATACCCCACAGAGAGATTAATTTTCCATGACAAAGAGAATGTTAATAGCCTTTATGATGGTTTAGGTGATAACTTTGTTTCAAACCCTATAGACCTAGAAATTATAGATGAGGAAGAACAGTTTATTGAGGAAGAGGGAGATCAACACCTAGATTATCAGGATTTTCCCTTACCCAGACGCTCCAAAAGAATAGCAAGTCGCAAACAAGCGAATTTCCCTACCTACAGCAAAGTGGTGCAAAAACACAGGGGTCCACCCAGGTGGTAGAAGAAACAAACTTAAATTCTGATTCAAATACTTCTTTGAATACAATACAGTATACAATGAATGGGTGTCACATTTATAATTACACGGACAAAGAAATTTTACCAGAACATTTTTCTCTCTTTTCAAAGGGTTTTAAATTTGTACCCACAAAAATTCCCGACATTGCTGATACTTTAGTAGACCTACAACTTTATTTAAGAAAACTGAATTTAAAACTTATATATGTTAAGAATTCAAAGGTTGAGATACATCAACCAAGGGTAGGTTTTAAAAAAAGCAGTACTTTTAACCCCTCTTTACATCCCCTTCTTAGTACCTTTGAAAAGATTGTTAAAGATGACATTTATAAAATTTGGGGGTCAACAAAAAAGAATTTTCTACAACTTAAACAACAATGAGAGAAAGTTACTACAGAATTTAAGGGATGACAGGAGTATACGGGTTATGGTACCTGATAAAGGGGGTGGTATTGTTCTTTATAACAGTGATGATTATACTAATGTTATGCAAACAGTGTTATTTAATGGTACAAACTATTCCACTTGCTCCAGGAATGAAATACACATTGCTTATCAAAGAATTGATAGTTTTTTTGTGTGAATATTTAATGGACCAGAGGATTACCAGGTCATATTATGACTTTTTATTGAATACACACCCAAAAATTCCGGTCATCTTCGGCATACCCAAAATACACAAGAATCTAGAACATCCACCTTTTTGGCCCATTGTAGCGGCCGCAGGATCAAAAACACACAATTTATCTGTATATGTGGATAGAAAGATCAAACATGTTGTTGATTTATGTCCACACCTAGTTAAGGATTTTTGGGACTTTCTTGGACAACTAAAGAACGATTTGTGGTGTGCCGAAGGGTACCTTTTGACCATAGATGTTATAGATTTGTTTTCCTGCATTCCCAAACAAGAAGGTTTAACCTATTTTGAAGAGATACTTTTTAGTTTGTCCAAATTACATCGTGATGAGGTTAATTTAATATGTGAAATAATGGGACTTATCTTGGAAAACAACTACATCTTTTTTGAGGGAGAATATTTTCAACAGGTTAGGGGTGTAGCAATGGGAGCTGCATGCGCCCCAACCTATGCAAACCTGGTACTACTTGGATGGGAAAGAGAGCATGTGTTTAAGAGTGAATTTTATGTTAATATATCTTTCTATTGTAGGTTTTTGGATGACATTTTTATTTTGTGGAAAGGAACTGCGGAGAGCATTCCTTTATTCATTCAATACCTTAACCATACTACTAAATTCTTGAAGTTCACTTTTCAGTTTCATTCTCAGGAGATTCATTATCTGGACACTAAAAGTATTAAAGATAAAGAAAAATGTATTTCCAGGATATACCGTAAAACAACTTTTTGTAATAACTATCTACATTACGACAGCCACCACCCCTTATCACAGAGGGAGAGTATTATCAAAGGACAGGCTATTAGAGTAGCTAGAATGACTTCTTTAAAAGAAGACGTCTTGAATGAATTTGATTTCTTGAAGGGAATGTTTGTGGACAGAGATTACCCTTTGGAAACAATTGATAACATACTTAATGAAGTTTTAGAAGAATAGGGTAAAAAATATACCCCCTTACTAGATAAGGGTTTGAATAAAAATGTGAACCCTGGGGAAAATGTTGAAAAAGTGAGCGGTACTAATTTTGAACAAAAATGTATTGTACAGTTTAGTCCTTTATATCAACAAGTAAAATGAGTAATATACAAGAACTGGAGCATATTTAAAGTTGACCTTGATGTCTATCAGGTGGTGGGAGAAAAGCCTGTTTCCACTACAAAAATTGGGGCTAATATTAAAAGAATTTTAGAAAACAGACACCACAATTTAACTAAAAATGAAAACATAAGCGGTAGTAGACCCTGTGGTAGATGTAACTATTGTTCTTACATTCTACAAGAGAATATGATTTGTTTAGAAAATAAAAATAAAAGTGTTGTTTACTTAAAGAGAGGTAATTGTTATTCCAGCAAGTTAGTATACATTGCTAGGTGCAACACCTGTAACTCCTATTATGTAGGGAAGACCGAGAGGTTACTTAAGACAAGAATATACGAGCATTTATATGAAATAAAGAATAAAAAGGACACAAATGCTGTATATAAACACAGTATACAATGTGATGGTCATACAGGTTACAAATTTGCTAGGGGTGGAGATTGGCCGAATGCCTTATATAAAAAAGAGTTGTTGTGGCAACTGAGGTTAGCAGCGAATTTCCCCCCTGGTTTAAATGATTATTTAAGTCTTTTACCTATCCTTAAGGAAAAAGCAGAACACATTTAATTGTTCCTTGCAGTAAGTGTAATTTTGTTTTAAACTTTCAAATTAGCAGAGTACAATGAGGGAATACATAATACAGAAATTTTATTCTTGGTCCTTCCCAATATGTTTGAAAAACATATACTTTTTAGAACAACAATTGTTTTACTTTTTCTGCTTTAATTAGAAAATTATATGATATGTTTAAGCACTAATTGTTTTAAGATGCTTGTTCACTACTGGGAAATGTTCAACCAATCATGGGTAATTCAACAGTATAAAAATGTTTCTTAATTGTGGTTTAGCTAATTCTGATGAAGTCAAAGTGGATTGACGAAAGCGCTTAATTTTAACTTTTGTAATAATAAAAAGAGTGTTTGGGACTCGCAACAGTCGTGCTTTATTTTCTGGTTCATTGGTTTCTTCAGAACACTATTGCACCACTTTTTCTTGGTATGTATTTATTTACTATATATATATATATATATATATATATATATATATATATATATATATATATATATATATATATATGTGTCTAGGACATTTCACTGAATGCACATTTTACCGAAAGTCAAATCAGTGTGCACTTTTCACTGAAAGCTCAATTCATTGAAAACTCAATTCACTGAAACACATTTCACCGAAAGTTATATATGACCTTTTCCCTACTGTAGTGCGACCCTGGAGTTAGTATATATAGTAAGGGGGATGTGGAGGGCATAGCCCCCCCCACATATTTTAAATATTTTGAACTATATACGTGGATACTTGCAATTCCAATATATTACTCTTTTCCGAACATAATATATACTTAAAATATGTGGGGGCTACACCCCCACCCCCTTTACTATATATACTAACTCCAGGGTTGCACTACAGTGGGGAAAATGCCATATATAACTTTCAGTAAATTGAGTTTTTAGGGAATTGTGCTTTCAGTGATTTGTGTTGTTATTTGTGTTTCAGTGAAATGTGATTCAGTGAAATATCCTAGACCCAGATATATCATATATATGTGTGTATTTTATATGTATATCTCTACATATATTAGGTATTAATGTTTATATATATATATATATATATATATATATATATATATATATATATATATATATATATATATATATCTGTATATATATATATATATATCTATATATGTGTGTGTGTGTGTGTGTGTATGTATATATATATATATATATATATATATATATATATATATATATATATATATATATATATGGTTCCCCCTTCATAATATTGAATTACTGAATGCTCGAAATTCAGTAACTCGAAATTATAAAGTCGAACCAACAAAAATCCCGAAACCCACAAACACGAAAACAAAAAAACCCGAACATACAGAACACATACACCACACAACACGCACACCATACAACCCACATAACATAAACTACAAGCCCTACACTACATGTGCGCAGGGGGGCAAGCCCCCCTGCACCCCCCCATGTGGGGGCTGTCCCCCCCACCCCCACTTATATATTCTAACTCCGAGATCGCACTAATACACAAAAAAAAACACCACACAGACATTTTAAACTGCCTCGCACACACACACATCACACATACATAGACACATCCAACACTCACACTCATATTCCCACCTCCCTACCCTAACCCCCATGCACAACTTACAAAACACACACATACACTCACTTACCTTCACTTCCGTAAAACATCCCAACCCACACACTTCCCGTCCCATAGCTGACATGCATAAGTGGGAATTTGAGATATTTGAATTCGCACTTATGCAGATTCGTGCTTCTGCATGTTCAACTTTACAGTCTCAAGTTACTGAATTTTCAGAATTCAGTAATTCAGGATTGTGAAAGGGAACTATATATATATATATATATATATATATATATATATATATATATATATATATATATGTGTGTGTGTGTGCATCGCCATACCCATATACAATTTTATATATGTCCAAAACTTGACTAATGTTAACAAACATTTTCCCTACTGTTAAATGACTGTGCTGAATGATATGTTTGAAAAAACATCAGACCTATTTACAGCTCAGATGGCTTAGTGGTAAATTGCTGTGGCTATGGTATGCAGGGTCCTAGGTTGAAGAGTTGCAAGGGCTGATTATTTTGTTGCTGGGAAGAACAAGGGCTGTTGGATACAGAGTGATTAAGGCACTTTTAAGCAGTTGTAAGCAGGTTTGTGTGGCAGTAAGCAATGCTAACTCAGTTAACTATGCTTACAGACAGTTAGCCTTAAAAATGCTTAATCTGTGATGGCATTGCTTAGCACCACACAAGCAGGCTTACTCCCGCTTACTACTGCTTACTCCCACTAATTTCTTTAAAAGAAAGGAGAAAAGGGGTGATAGGAAAGTGGTGAAAAAGGGGGCAAGAAGAGGGAAAAACAATATGAAAGATAGCTAGGGATGTGCAGGATGGGTGTAGGGAAGGTCCATAGCTGTCCATTTCTTCTACAGCAACAGATGTGCATATATACTGAATTTGGAGGTATATTTGGACAATCAAACCCCTGAGAGAGGGGTGAGATCACAGGTGAGAATTTCCCAGGACACCGCTTTGTATTGGGAACCCTGATACTGGTCCTGCAGGAGTCTCACGTAATGGTTTTTAACAAGGAGTCCTACCATAACCTTGACTTCTGTAATCCCCAGCGCTGCCTGAAATTGCATACCCTCTCCAACACCAGCCAAACTGCCTACAGTGGGGAGCTGCCACTGGTTATGAGCTGTATTCCTGCCTGCGAGGTTTAAATATGACCAATTTCACACTCTTTGCCATGATTCGATGGTTTTGAGTATGCTGAGCTAAGCTACGCTATGGACAAACCTGCTTAGCTAAGGTTGGCAGTGCATAAAGGGGCAGGTTCAGCACTGCTTACCAATGGGCAAATTCCCTTAGCTGGGCTACTCATTGCTTACCATTCATATTTAAGCATTGCTTACACCTGGTAAGCATAGCTCTGCAATGCTTAGCATTGCTTATTTTTTTATTTTATAGACCATCAGCTGTATGGGCTTGATTCATAATTCCTGACATATTATAATTTTGTTTACCTTCCCTGACATCCCCCTATGTGTTTTCATTACATTAATTCTTGTGTGACTATACTGTATGGGGCACTTGTGTTTATATGGGGGTTTCACAACTTTATTACACTGACACCTCATATCTGAACCTACTACACTACTCTGATTAACAAATATATGTTTACTACCTAATTATTAAAAAAAAATATATGTATTGCCTTCACATGTAAAATGCAAATTGGCTTTAGTGGGGATCAAACCGGGAATGACTACTTGCACAGCAAATGCTGTAACCAGTTCGCTATTTCTGCATTGCTTCTTTTTGAAGTATAGTCCTATTTAGCTCCTTGTGATGTGTAAGCTAGGCTGAGCAGAGCTGCGCGATGTGCACACCCGCTCAGCTACTCTTAAACTTTATTGCAAACTGAAAAAAAATTAAACTGTTGTGTTTTATTTTTGTAATGTAGGGGTATGCACATTGATTTCTGCAACATTATCTGTGGGGGTCTGTGCTTTTCAAATGGTGATGACATGACAGACTCTGCATTTGAGAAGTATGCTCCACAGACACTAACAGTGTCTGCCATACCTCTCACCTGTACAGATTTTCACAGAATGTTCGGATTTTTGCCTTATATTTTTGGTCCATTTTTCATAGAATTGTGGCTTTCTGGCAGATTAGTGGCAAAGCATTAAAGACTGCAGTTAGTATATAATGACAGACATTTGAGTTTTACACTTCATACCTTTTGGGAAAATTCATGCTAATGTGATGCCTGCCTTCTATCGACTTTATAAGTTTCTGAGAGCAATATCTAATTTTTGTCCCTATTTGTCCCTTGTTTTTTATGGCTTTGTCCAGATTTCTTGTGAGGTTAAGAGGTAATGGTATCCACGGACACTCTCACTACGTTTACATTGCTGTACAGCAATTATGGAGTGCAGGTGGCATGTGTATTGTGAGAGCACTGCTCTCAGACACACCTCCTGCGCTCGTACACAGAACCGTGTCCGTATTAGAGCACAGCAGCACGCCTTCATGAATATGCATGGCGCGCTGCTGTGCTGCACTGGAATGGTCCCTTCCATGCAAGAATAAGCTATTCATGCATGGAAGTTTGCTGAATCTCGGGGGTAGACTCAGTATTCACACTAAGCTAATTGTGGAGAATTAGTAATTCATTGTTTGCCATGATTTAACTACTTGTGGTGTGTTAGTAATTTATATATTTAATTTTAGTACACCTGAAGGCATGACACTTTCACTGATTTAAAAATTAATTTCATGTTATTTATTCCATAATTTTAACTGCTTTCTTGTCTGCTTTGTTTTTTGAAGTTCACTCTGTTCCATATTATCAATAGCTTGATGTTTGAGTGTTTCTAGTTTTACTGATATCTCAGACACCTTTACTGTTTCCAAATCATCAGTGATTGCACATTTTATAGTACATGCTATGTTTATGTTTGTGTTGGCTGGCAAATTCTGCTGAACACAGATGCCTATTTACTGGGATAAACAGGGAATTTTATGCCTTTAAGTAACTTTTCTACAGTCAATCAATAAAGTATGAGGGGGGGGTAGAAAGTATAACCAGATCTGTTAGATATGCCATGCCTCTCAACTGTGCAGATTTTCACAGAAAGTCCAGAATTTTGCCTCATATTTTTGGCCTGCTACTCATAAAATATATATTTTTTAACTCAATCAGGATTGAGGTCAGAAAATAATAGCAAAAATTTGGGTTTCAGACTTCATACTCTTCAGAAAATTCATGCTAATACAAAATATGTTATTCTATTAACTTTCTAAGTTTATAAGACCAATATTTAAAAAATGTCCCTATTTTTTCACCTCTGCTCTTCCCCATTATGCAAGGCATTGTCTAATTTCTTCTGTTAAGAGGTTGAAAGGTATTGATGTAGCTCATTCACAGTGAACTGCCATAACTGCCAAACTCTGTCTAAGCTGAATAACTAGAGTAGATTGTACAGTTCCCTAAATCTCCAGCACTCAGCAGCAAAGCCTAATATTATATACCCTAATGGAGTTTCTATCAGTTTACCAATTATATATATATATATATATATATATATATATATATATATATATATACATACATACACCCACATATCAATTTTTCAAATATGCTAATATTCAAATACAAAGTAATCTACCATTAGTGAGTAACACTGAACAACTGATTAAAAAAATGAAATCAGTTTCCTTTTCTGATCAGTCAACAACCCTACCACTAAATTCAGACATACTTTTCATGAGTAGTGGTAGCATCACAAAAAGGATTTACTAAGCCTTACAACCAGAGTAATCCCAAATAATCTCCCGATTGAAGATGTGTTCTTGGATGAAATAGATATTTGGCAGAGATTTTTAGATAACTGCTGGATGGTTTGGAAAGCTGATGTTGAATATCTATTAGATTTTGTGCAATATTTAAATGAAAATAAGTAAGGGATTCAATTCACAGTTAATTATGACAGGGAATGTATCTCATTTTTGGATGTTTCTTTAAAAAGACAACAGGATGGGACTTTAGAAACCTCCCTTTATTGAAAGCCATTTCATTCCAACACCTTACTCCATGCCTGCAGTTGTCATCCAAAACATATTATTCGAAATATCACAAAATCCCAGTTTATGAGGGTTAAGAGGATTTGTTCTAACGAGGAAAATGTTATATCCCAAGAGAAAGATCTGATGGAAAGGTTTGGTTAATGTGGGTATACCAAGTCACATATATTTCACATTAGCAGACAGGTACACACTTTATGTAGAACTGATTTGTTGAAATACCAATCCAAGAGTGAGATGACTGATAGGACTATCAGATTTATCACTAGTTATGGACATAATACTTCTTGTTTCATGGACTTAGTGCAACAACATTGGGACATCTTATTAGCTGATGAACAATTAAATAATATTTTGGATGCCAGATGCCATTTCTCTTTCAGGAGAGGCAAAACATTGGGGGGATTTCTTAACCATTATAAACATAAATAATTTTCCACAGATACCATACAAGGGACATTAGATGATAGAATATTGGTGAGATGCTTCCCGTGTGGCCACTGTTCTTTTTGCAAACATATTTGTCAAACAAAGGAATTCACTAGTAAAAATATATCCCATGTATTTAATGTTAGGATTTTTGATAATTGTAGCACTGACTGGGTGGTATATTTAGCTGTATGTATGTGTTCAGCATTCTATGTTGGTCAGACTTCAAGACCCATTAGATTACGCACCTTGGTAACATTAGGAATAAGATTAGTACTAATGCATAATATAAACATACTATTAAACATTCTACTGCTCCATTTAAATTTATTATTATAGATAAGGTACATGGGAATAGAAACTTTCAATCTGGATGGCACAATATTTTAAATAAAAAAGAAAAAACTTGGATAGTTAGACTGGGTGCTTTTTTTTCACCTGGTCTTACCTACCACTTATCCTTACCATCCCTAAAAACAGTGGCACACACACTTCCACCCCAATGCCAAAACGTACTGTATATCCAAACATTTCAGTATTGCAGTCTCAAACCTACAGTTTCCTTCCCATCAGCATAATGCTCATTAATCTTTTAAATAATACCACACTACTGTCTTAAACCTAACATCCTACCACCCTCTCCTTTATCCCAACATCTTCTTACCTACCACCTCCTTTACAGATATACAAGGTGCATATGACTACACAGCAATAATTTCACCCCACCCCATACAACTACACTGATATTTACCTTTTCAAGATTATTTACCTGCAGCTATATCAGATACAACCTATACTATCCACACTCTCATGAGCCAAATGCAAATGTTTACCCTCTATCTATATCCTATCATGTGCCATACTTCAGTATGGGAACATTCACCCTAACCTTGGCACAAGAAATAACATAACCTGCTCACATTCCAAACCACACAGTAAAGTTCCACTAAAACTTTTCAATTTGAATCTAACAAGCATGCATAAAGTGAAAACAACTGTAAAATACAGAATACCAAATGGCTGCACCACTCAGGACCAAGGAACAAGTAGTAACATAAGATCTGCAAAGGGGGCAGGGGTTGGTGGTGGCAGATCCGGTGGTTCATTATTGTGGACTTTTGGAGATGCAAGTTTCAGACCTTTAATATTATAGGACTTTACAAAGATGAAAATAAAGCAATGTGTATGTATATACATATATATATATATATATATATATATATATAGATATATATATATATATATAGATATATATATGTATACAAATCTCTCTCTCTGTACACACACACACACACACACACACACACACGCACACGCACACGCACACACACATGCACGCATGCTTACACACACACATATACCACAATAGTGCCTGGAAAGCCTGGGTTTAAAAAAAAGAACTATCCCTGCTACAAAAGTATTGTGAACTACAGAATTGTCAAAAAACAAATAAAGACAAAAAAAAACTACTATAACTCTGCCCAGCTGAATGGCAAATCCAACCCACATAAGTTCTGGTCAACTCCAAACAATATTCTTTCTCCTAGTCACCCTTCCAACCCCTCCCCTTTCTCAAACATATCTTCACTAGACACTGCTACCCTCCTCAATAAACACTTCATCAGTAGAGTTCAAAACTAACTCCCTCCAGCTCTAATCCTACATGTACTCCATCTCCACCCACTCAAAACTAACCTCTTCTCCTTTCAACCTGTTCCCATTTCTTACATCAAAGCACTTCTTCTAAAGCTGAAACCCTGTTATCCCTCAACAGACAATTTCCCCTCTACCTTCCTAAAACTAGCTGCTGAATCTATAGCCTATCCTGTATCCATTCTCATCAACAGATCAGTTCAAGAAGCTACTGTCCCTCTCATTTGGAAATCCTTTTTCACAACTCCCATCCATAAAGGAGGAAACTCAACCGACCCATTTAATTACAGTAACCACAGACCCATCGCCATTCTATGCCCTCTCTCCAAGATACTCGAAAAATGCATTCATTCACAGCTTCTCAACCATCTCCTCCAGCATAACTTTCTCATTCCCACACAGCATGGCTTCCCCCCTAACCATAGCACAACTACATCCCTCCTATCATTTACCCATGCTGTCACTGAGGCCCATGACAACAACCAACTCATAACCTGTCTCTTTCTCGATCTATCCAAAGCTTTTGATATGGTCTCTCACCCTATACTGCTTACCAAACTGGCTAATCTCAAACTATCTGCTATTTCTCTTGTAAGCAGCAATCTGTCAGATGGCTGTCATCTTTCTCTCCCTTTATTCCAGTACCATCCAGTGTTCTACAAGGTTCCATCTTGGATCCCCTCCTGTTTAATATATTTACTAATGAGCTATACACATCCTGCTAACAATCCTCCCTCATCCAATATGCAGATGATTCAGCTCTCATCTACACCTCCAGCAATATCTCTGATCTTCTTACCCTAACCCAAAATACCTTTCTATCTACTGAAAAATGGCTATCTGATAATCTACTCATCCTTAACCCTAAAAAAAAAAAAAAAACTACTGCTCTTTCTCCCCGTTCCCTCTCTTATCATAAATCTACTTTCACTATTACATCCTCTAATAACACTATCATAAAACCCAAGCCTCACACAAAGCTCCTTGGTGTCACATTGATGATGAACTTAAGTTCAACCTCCACTTACTTCAATGTATCAAAAAACTCATCAGAAACTAGGCTCACTATACCACAACTAAAAATTCCAATGCCAAACTCTCCCTTGCTAAGGCACTTCTCCTCCCCTCCCTTTTATAAGCTGCCCCAATTCTAATTAATATTCAGTCCACTACCTTGCTCAAACTTCAACAAACTTACCACAAAATTGTTCGATTCATTAAGAATTTCCCTTATAACTCACACCACCACTACCTAGCACTAAATGCCCTCCAATAGCTTGAACTCCCTCAACAACTTTTGCTATTACAATTTCAAATATTACATACTATTCTACACAAATCCTCATGTGCTGCTCTATCATCCCTTGTATCCCCCTACTCTCCATCTATGCCTCTATGTACCTCTAACCAGCAACTTTTAGATATCTACTATCCAAAAAAAAAAATGGGTAAATGTCTGTATAAATACTTTATTGCCCAAGCCTGGAACAAAGTTCTTGTACACATTCGCTCCATTGCCCACCCTTTACATTTTAAAAAAGAACTTAAATTTCATTTTCTCAACACCAAGACTTGCCCCTGCTATGACCCAACCTAGACTCTATTTCTCTCTTATTTCATATTCCCACCACTTGAAATTTTGCAACACTCTCCCTATTTTTAAACTTGTACCTAACATGTGTTTAACTAGCCAACTCTTTCTCTCTATTGTAAAGTCTTAAATTTTGGGATGTATATTATTGTTATCTCTTTGGACTAATTATTTTTGCTTATGCACTATTTCATTTGCTTTTTGCCTTTAACCTTTTATGTTCTAAATTTTTTGGACTCTAACTTTTGTATTATCCTGTAGCATGAATTACTATTTTTACTGCAAATGCTTTTTGTGTGTAAATTTTATAAGAATCTTCTTTTGTAATCTGGAGCTTTTCTCCACTGAAAATGGGCTTCTGGCCCAGTTGGACCAATCCGGTTAACAAATGTCAATAAATAAATACCTCAAATGGTAAAACACCCAGACGAACTACATGAAATGTGAAAATCACTAACAATGAGAATGTCAAACCACATATCATCAAATAATATAACATCAAAAGTAAGTACTGCAGAACAGTCCATTGTGTAACACAGATGCACATACATACATTCTGCAGTTACAATACTTATCTTCAATGTTATGCTGTTCGATGATATGTGATTTGACGTTCTTATCATTTGTGATTTTCGCTTTTCATGTATTTTGTCTCACTGTTTTACCATTCGTGGTACTGATGTTTTGTGATTATAATTTGTTTTTATTTATTTATTTATTTCACATTTGTTAACCGGGTTAGTTCAGCTGAGTTTGCAAACAAACCCATTTTCAGTGGAGACCCGAGGGGAAAAGCCCCAGCAAACATAAGTAAAGATAAAGTGACGATATACAAATATTAAATAACAATCACAATACAAAATAATTGTAAAAAGAAAAGGTTATTAGCTATTTGCATTGTATTGATAGTAAGCAACCCATTTTGAGTGGAGACCCAATGGGAAAGAGCCCCATCAAACATAAGCAAAGATATACAGGACAAAAACTATTAAAAATAACACTGCAAGTACGAAATTAATTATAAAGAGAAAGACAAAAGAAAAAAATTATGAACATTAAGGGTTGGACAGATAGCAGTGGTGTAAAATTTACTACATATGAGAGTAGAAACAAAAAGATAATCATTGTTCAGAAGGACACTGTATAGACATTGAGAGGAATTGGGGGGATAAATAGTGTGGAGAAAGGAGGGGGCTGTAGCAGGGCTATAGTAATAGAGCTGAGGGTTTAGGAGGTTAGTTTAAGCAGACGTTGCTAACAGAGAAAGAAAGTTAGGAGATGCAACAGGTTATACATTAGGTCAGACTAAGACTACGTGTGGTCAAAACTAAGACTACGTCTAGTATTTATTTTACATTTGTTGACCGGGTTTGTCCAGCTGAGCTGATAGCCCTTTTTCAGTGGAGGCCCGGGGAGAAAAGCTCCACAAATTACAATAAAAAAATTTTAAATGAACATTGTAATTATAAACAAAGCAATAACATTTTCAAGTTGGAACAGTAAAAGTCTAAAACTTATTTACAGTGTTAGAGTTGACATTTAGGTTAAGATTTGTGTGGAAAACAGAAAGTGGGATTTATAAGTACAGTCGAGGTATTTACAGTTAGTAGGGGTCTTAACAGTTAGTGGGGCAGCCACAGTGATGCAGCGGCTAGCGTTGCCGCCTCACTGCAAGAGGTTCTCCGGTTCGATTCTCGGCTGGGGTGCCTTCTTTGCGGAGTCTGCATAGGTTCATAGATTCATAGGTTCATACTAGGCTATCTGCCTTAGGGCATTTATAAGCCTAGCCAGAGTGTGTTTGGCTTTCGCCACCCATTTTAAATGAATTTTGCTATGCCCTTTTTCAAGGTTAGTATACTGTGCCTCTGTCTAACAGTGGCACAGAAGTGATACCCGGGTTAAACCTACTATCTCCCATCCACTCATCAAGATTCCTCTTGAAGAGAGTCAATGAGGGACTCTGCCTAACCTGGACTGGGATTTTATTCCAGAGTGAAGGGTGCCTCTGGGTTATGAATCTGTCCCTCCAGCATGTCCTATTTATTTCAGTGCTGAGGTTCAAGTCTCTCGAGCGTGTAGCTCGATGGGATTTGAATTTTCTGGGTTGCAGCATGTCCATTAATTCCGGGTTGGACACGGCTTTATACGTCAGGCACAGATCGCCTCTGAGCAGGCGGTATGCCACTGAGTAGAGCTGGAGTTTCTTTAACCGGGCAGCATATGGCATCTGTTTGAGCCCTTTGATCCTCTTGGTGAGGTACTTTTGGGGTCTTTCCAGTTGCTGCAGGTGTCTGGTAAGGTACATCCCAAAAGGGGCATTGTACTCAATTATGCGCCTGATGAGGGATGAGTAAAGAGGCACGATGACCTCCCCTGATCTAGATGTGAATTCCTTCATGATTTAGGTGGGCTATATAAAATGTTTTGCTAACCGCTTTGGCCACGTGGTTGTCAAATGAGAGATTGCTATCAACTTGGGTCCCCAGGTCCCTAATTACTTCTTCCGTACTTAATGGATTACCACCTATGTGGTAATTTGTGGGCACTTTGTTTTTGCCAAAGGGGATGACTATACACTTTTTGGCGTTTAGCTTGAGGCCATGGCTCTGGCACCAGTTGTCTGTTTCTATGAGGCCCTTTTGTAGGATGCTTGTGTCGGCTGGAGAGTTGATTATGGTGCCCAGTTTGCAGTCATCTTGGTCAGACACAGTCCTTCTGTGTTAGCCTGTACCTCCGAGAAATATATACCGAACAAGAGAGGTCCCAGGACTGAGCCTTGTGGGAAGCCACTTGTAACTGGTTTGGAGTCTGACATGGCTCCAGCAATTCTAACCATGTGGGTTCTGTCCTTGATCCAGTTTGCAACCCATCTAGTGACATAGGGGTTTATATTTAAGCTGGTGAGCTTATCTATAATGCCCGAGTGGGGTATTGTATTGAAGGCTTTTGCAAGGTCCAGGTAGGCTGTGTGGACCACCTTCCCCTCGTCAATGGCCTTGGTGACTATTTCAAAGAAATCAACCAGGTTTAAGAGGCAGGATCTGCCCTTAACAAAGCCAAACTGGGTAGGATCCAGTGTCTGTAGGTCCCCAATATCTTTATTTATGAGGTCCATGATGATCCTTTCCATAGCTTTGCAGACCAAGCTAGTCAGGCTTATGGGGCAATAGTTTCCAGGATCCGTTGAGGCACCACCTTTGTGGAGAGGGACCACTGTTGCTGTACGCCACTCTTTGGGTACATATCCTGTAGTAAGGCTGAGATTGAACAGTAGTTTTATGTTTGGGTTTAGTTCTTCTTGGAGTTCATGCAGGATGCATTCCGGAACACCATCTGGTCCCATTGATGCTGTGTTTTTTGCTTTGGAGAGGGCGGCTCTTACCTGAGCATCTGAGATGTCAGGGGGGCAGCACTCTGCTGGGATAGATATTTGCCCTTTTGGTGGGGAAGGGGGGGAGAAGTTTGCTCTGAACCTGTCAGCTAGGATGTTGGCAATGTCTGTGGGTTCGGTGTATTTTTTGTCATTTTGGACTAATTCTGAGCATATCTGGGAATTCCCACCCAGGTTCCTAACATAACTAAAGAAAGCCTTGTGATTATCCTTAGTGTCCTGTGCAATTTTTCTCTCGAAGCTGGCCTTAGACGATTTTATGAGTGCCTGTAGTTTTTTGCTAATACTGATCAGAGATGCCTTCCCTTTTTGGGATTTTGCTCTATCATGTAGTAGCTTCCTCCTTCTATTGTATAGTTTGTTTATGGCTGGGGTCCACCAGACAGGACGCCTAACTTTGGAGGATTGGGTCTTGGTTTTATTTGGGATTGCATGATCCATGCATTCCTGAAGGTGTTCATAGAATGCATTTATAAAGGATTCTGCGGTCTGGGCCGTATTTTCCACAGGCCCGGGGGCTTTGAAGGATTCCACCTCGGTTTTGAGGAGTGTGAAATTTGCTTCAGAGAAGTTTTTCACTGTGGTTTTCTGGGCAGGGGCTGGGGTCGGGATGTGAATATCTAGTGAGATTAGTTTATGGTCTGATCTTACCAGTGAGGGATACACTTCTGGTCTGGAGCATAGAGTCCCCATGTTGGTGATGATCAGGTTCAGTATGTTTTCCCCTCTTGTGAAAGTGGCAACTAGTTGTTCCATAGCATTTGAGTTTATAAATGCTAGGAACCTTCGGGCTAGGGTGTTAGAGCTAGAGTAATGCTCCCAGTCTATGTTAGGGTAGTTGAAGTCGCCCAATATAATGGTGTTTGGAGAGACCTTCATATTTTCCAGTGTTCTCAGGAAGGCCGAGTGGGGTTCCTGGGTTTGGGAGGGTGGTCTGTAGCAGGCTATAAACTGGAAGGCAGTTTTACCCACTGTTAGTTGCACATGGATAGTCTCTGATGCTTTGTGCTGTGCCACCAACCTGGAGGTGTGGGTATCTTTGATGAATATTTATACTCCCCCTCCTTTTGTGGTTCGGTCCAAGTTTTGGGGCCGAAAAACATTGTATGAGGTATAACCTGGTAGTGCTGGGGTGCTCTCGGGAGCCTTGAACCAGGTTTCTGTTACTGCACAGATATCGATGTTCTCCATGCTAAGGAGAGTTTCGAGTGCATGCATCTTGAGGTTTAGACTTCTGGCATTGAGTAGCATTACTCTTAGTTTCTTATCCCTTGTGATACCTATGGAGGTGGGTTTGTCTTTTGAGCCTTGCCTAAAAAAGGCACTATGGGGGTGGCAAGAGCCTTTGCCAATATCTGAAAGCCCAGGGGTGACAGGTGCAAGCCGTCCCTAGCGAAGCATCGTGGCTTGTCGAGCATGTCATCCCAGGCAGACAGGCATTGGCTCCCCTTTGAATGACACCAATACTTAAGACAATTGTTGAAATTGATCATCTTGTCTTCATATTGTGGCATCATTTTTGGTGAGGGTAAGATGCTACTCAAGGTCAGGGTCATACCGGCCTGGGCTACATGCTCAGAGAGCTCCTCTATGTCTCTCTGCATGTCCTCCCCATGGTCACGTGGGATTCCTCCAGGTGCTCCGGTTTCCTCCCACATCACAAAGACATGCAGTAGGTGGATTGGACACTCTAAATTGGCCCTAGGTGTGAGTGTGTGCATGTGTGTGCCTTCTGTGGAAGGTTGGGCGCCGGGCTGGCAACTCAACACTGTAAAACTCCACTGCCAATCATGAGCAGACAGATGATCTGCTGTGGTGACCCCTAACCAGGAAAAAGCCAAAAGAAGAAGAAGGGGTCATAACAGTTAATAAGGATCATACAGGTAATATATCTGTAGAAATATCTTTAAGATTGGGTGACAGGTAATTACCTGGATAAAATGACTAAGAGTGATGAGACGTTACTAAAATAAGAGCAAGAGGGCCAAAATGGTGATCTTCATAGGTGAGGAAGACAGTTTATGAAGGCTGGATACAGTGGAATGACCAGCACCTTTTTAGATAGTTTTTGGTGGTGGATTTAAATTCTTTGAGCTGTTTAACTGATGTAATTTGCAATGGGAGTTTTTTCCAAGAAATAGAGGGGAAGTAGCTGTAGCAGTTTTTACCAATTTTGCCCTTAGGTTTATAGGTTTGTAGTAGGGTCAGAGAGTCCTAGAAGGTATATAGAAGAACATAAGAGGAGACAAGATGGGACAGAAGGAAGGTTGGTAGAAGACCGAGTGGATAATCAGAAACTGTGAGAGGAGAAGCTGGTGAGGTAATTCAAGTCAGTATAAGTGTTTTAAAGAGAGATAGTGATGAGATCTATAGCTCTGATTTGCGACAAATCTGGCAACTTTGTTCTAGGTTGTTTCTAGCTTAATTTGGAGAGAGGTTTGGAGGTTGGTGAGGATGTGATAGTTATACAGCAAGCTTGGTAGAAGATAGGCATGAGACAAGGGGACTTTGGCTTTGTTGGATAGGAACTTTTTATTTCTGTATAAGAGGCCAAGTTTTTGATGAGTTTTCTTAATGCAATTATTAACATGCAAGTCAAATTTCAGCTGGTTGTCTATCATGACCCCTATAAGTTTTGCGTTGGGTTCAACTAAGATTGGTGTTTTATTCAGGGACTAGATAGCAAAAGTGGATTAAAGGTGGTTTAAATTTTTGGGAATAAAAAGTAGGAGTTTGGTTTTATTAGGATTCAGAATTAGCTGGTTGTTAGAGAGCTAGGTTTCAACAGAGAA
This sequence comes from Protopterus annectens, assembly GCF_019279795.1. NCBI lineage: Eukaryota > Metazoa > Chordata > Ceratodontiformes > Protopteridae > Protopterus > Protopterus annectens. The sequence goes on along the minus strand of NC_056739.1, from coordinate 208,312,431 downwards.
AAAGGATTTCTGAGTAATAGATTTTAAGTCAGTGAGAGTGTCTGCAATGGTAATGACTGTAGAGTCTTCAGCATACTGGGTGAGGGATGACTGAGGGCAGGAGGTATAGACTAGATTTGTAAAGATATTGAAGAGTAGTGGACCAAGACAGCCTTGGGGAGCACCCATTTTGATAGGGAGAGGAGGGGAGAGAGCAGAGAGCCATTTTACTGATTGTAGTCTATTTGTGAGGTAACTAGCAAACCAGGCAATGGTAGAGACAGAGAAGTGAAAGTTAGGGAGTTTACCCTGAAGAAAGGTGTGACAGACTGTATCAAATGCTTTAGAGAGATCTAGGAATAAACATGATACTAGTTTATTGTTATCCCTGGCCAGTGAAATAGTGCTAATGAAGGATAGGAGGGCAGTAATGGTGCTATGTTTTGGACAAAAGCCATGTTGTGTAGGGGTAAGCAGATTGTTTTGAAGTAAGTGTTCCATAATATAGACCCACATAGGTACAGCATTTGTTGAAGCCATGATGGTTAAGTGGCTTTTGCTTGTAATTTTAAGGTTGCTGTGAGTTTCACAGCAATGTGTTGTATTGTGCTATCTGGCAGAGCACTTTTCAAGGGTTTGTGCCCTTTTCTCCACTGTGCTGTGACCCTGGAGTTGGTATATATAATTTAGGGGGTATGGGGGGCCCCTGCCTCAAATGGGGGTATAGATGAGCTTGCTCCTTGCAAAAAAAAATGTGTTTTCTGTGTTTTTGAACACACCTTTTTTCGATAATCAGTTTTCAGAAAATGGTGGGTCGAAAAGGCATGCTTTGATCGCATGTAGGTAAACCACCCACATATGCACATGCACACATATATGTATGTTTATATATATTTTTATATATGTAAATATACATATAGTTTGATAATCTGATTGTATGGAAATGTGCTCATATTTGAAATTAAGGAACAGTAAGAGTGTACTTATAAAACTTTCATATCACACAGAACACATCACTTAAATATTAAAAGCACAATAATGGAGGGAGATTCAATGAAAATCAAATTATATTGTTAATTAAAACTATTTTTCTATTTAATTTAACTTCTAATTCATAGTTAATAGTATGTGGTTAATAAAGACGGTGAATTGGGAACAGTTCAGAAAAGTGATCTAAACTATCTAGCATGTGTTATCAAGTCATAAGCTCATTTGTTTTGTAAGTCATAAGCTCATTTCGTTTGTTTCACTAAACGTTATCACATATGGGAAGGATCATTGTTTAAAACATGCTGTACTCCCCCATCTGTCTGTCTCTCTAAGCTGCCTGTATTCAGTACTTCACTGTATCCTGTGTTGTCTCCATAATATGAGTCAACTGGCATTCCACCCTTCCTGCTCACATGAATGCAACTGCTAGCATTCCCAGACTCCATTTCTCACTTTCTACATCCCAGGATGCCAGTACCATAAACAGGTTTCCTCTGATTGGACTGATATCTCAGTGAAATGCAGTAGGTAAATAAAACATAATTTCAATGGATTACCAGATACTGAAATATTCTAGTCTGCCCCAGTGCTTTACTGAAAGAAATCTTATGCATCAGTATATTGCAATGTTTAAAGGCATCAGATTTGATTTATAAATGCTACCACTACTACTGTCATGCTATGGGATGTTGAGCAAAACCCTGCTTCAAAGTAGTCCAAAATATATCTAATTATCTGTTTAGCTAGCTATATATATATATATATATATATAGAGAGAGAGAGAGAGAGAGGTGTATATTTATGTACATATGGTATATTTTATGCACACAGACACCGGATACTGTATACCCAATCATGTAGACATTACAGATACTCAGAAGTACATACTTGTTATTACAAGTGTGTGTAGTGTCAACATGCATGGAATGTAGAGTATTTAGTGTATATGGGAATAGAATATAGAATATTTAGTAATAACCCGTGAGTATCAAGTATAAAACTGTAGTTAATTATCCATGTATTAAAATGTTTCTTAATGCTTTATTTAAAAAAAACAGAAACTGTCTTAGCCAAGCCTGGAACTGTTGACTGAGCTTGGGAATTAGTCAAAATATTGCCGATGTCCCATCTAACCTACTTTTTTTTTTTTTGAACATTTGTAAAGCACAATGAATAGAACACTAGCAAATACGGCTTTTGCTGTTAGCCTCAAAAAATAGGACTGTTGTCTCATCTTAAGATTTAGTTCCTAGCGTTCTGAGTAGATTGTAAGCTGCTTGTCCATGGTACAGTGTTAGAGGTTGATCAGTTTAGCCCTGAGAACTGCAAAATAGTTTCCAGGCCCTGGAGCAGAGTGAGAAAAATGCTGTCACTTGACCCTTGCACAGAGGCTAGCTAGATGCACTTAGGAGGGGCTGGCTGCTACAAATCATACTTGTTCTGGAGTGGGCGTGATGTGACACATGGACTGCTTTTATATCTGCATTTCAGGCAGGCAGAAGTTGCAGAGGGTAAACATGATGAGACATGAGGCATGGAAGAGACCATGCAGTACTTGTAGTTCTGGGGGTTGATTGTGTTGTAGACCTGAAGGAGTGTTACCAGGTGTATTTTACTACCACCAAAATCAGTAGATGTCTTAATTTATTTTATTTAATTTGAATGATTCCATCAGATCATTTTTAGACTAACCCTAGGAGTTGATATTCATAAAATGTAGAACCAGATGTAACATTAATTTCAATTTGATATATAAAAAAGTGATACAAAGTATAAAGTGTAACAAAATAAAGATAACTAAAGATTACAAAACGACAACATTAAGAAAATATAGTGTTGAACTAGAAATGATGTGTGGTAGCTCAGGAAACATATGTACAATCACAGATTTTCATTTAAAGTTACATTTTCATTTGCAATGCTGATCAGACATTTATGTATAGAGTGAGATACTGTGCCTGCTTTGTAATGATGCAAGAAATCTGGGGACTAGATTAACTAAAAAAATGGCAACACTTAAAGGAATGGGTGAGTGTGCTTTAACTGTGAATGGTAGGCATTTAACAGATGAAAAATAAAGTTTTTTTGGGGGTGGGGGTAGGTAAATGTGGAAGGTTCAATGAGGGTGTTGTAATTATCTACAGTATTTAAATGTTAAGAGAATAGCTGATTTGGCAATAAAGAAATCAATTCAGTCTCTTGGTCAGGTTTGGTGATTTTGTTAAAGGCATTTGTATCGAGCAGAGCCGACTTGATTGTCTTTTAGGGATAACTGGAATCTGAGGTACAAGTCAACATTTCCTATTGAGCAGGACATTTGTTCCCAACCAAAAAGCTGTGAACACTGTAGGTAATGGAGTATGTTGTTAAATTTATGTATAAGAGGGACCATTTGAGAGAACAGATCTCAGGTTAGAGTTCCATATGTGTAATGGAGTGTACACCTGCCAGAAACAGAAAGTCTAGCTTTTAACTGATGTCAGTTCACTCTTATGTGCACTGTTGGGAAAATCACATCAATGAAGTCATACAAAGACAGCAGATCACTTGCTAGAAAAGAAAAAATAACCTAATTAATTGTATTTTTAAGTGCTGGACCCAGTTAATTTATTTATTAAATGCTGAATTTTTAGTGTGGAATACTCCTTAGCTTATACATTATACTTGAATAGTATATGAATGACTATATGAAGACTACACTTGAATGAAAATATCTGAATCAGTAACACTATTTCAGCACTGTTACCTTTATAGTATTACATATACTGAAAGGGCAAATCTACACAAAAATATGGTTTCTTTCTTAAAGCTGTCCAATAATAAATTACTCACTGACGTTATGCAACATTACTGTCCACTGTGTTCCATCCATTATCTCTTATCATAATGTAATCTATTATAGCAATAACCCACGCCTGGGTATGGGTAATGCTGGATTTACCCACAGTTGGCGTGGTTTGGTCACGAGGGCAAAGCCCGAGTGGCCAAACAAAGCCAACCGTGGGTAAATCCAGCATTACCCACACCCAGAAGTGGGTTATTGCTTTTATACAATGACATTATTTAAGAAAAAAAATTACTTTTTATAAATAATGGCATTGTATAATGCACTCCTTGCTGTCCTTCTGCAGCTGTCTGGTTTTCTGCGGTAGTTCTGATGTACTGCGCATGCGTATGCCTACACAGTACATCAGAGCTGTGGGCAAAAGCAACGGAGAAAGCAAGATCTCCGTTGCTTTTTACTGTTTCACTATGTTAAATGGGTTTAACATAGCGAGACAGCTTTAAAAAAAGCAACGGAGAATCTCTGTTGCTTATTTTAAAGCTGTCTCGCTATGTTAAACCCATTTAACATAGCGAGACATGTTTTAAAAAAAAGCAACGGAGAAAGCAAGATCTCCATTGCTTTTTACACACTGTCTCACTATGTTAAAGGAGTTTAACATAGCGAGACAGGTTTAAAAAAAGTAACGGAGACTCCGTTGCTTTTTTTAAACCTGTCTCACTATGTTAAACTCCTAACATAGCGAGACAGCGTTTTAAAAAAGACTTATATTGATGGAAAAAGTCCGGGCGACTGGACCTTTTTCCATTAGTATAAGTCGATTTACAACGTGCACGCTGACCAATCAGCGTGCACGTTTTGGAATATTAATGGGAGGTCATGGTATAATATAGCAATAACCCACGCCTGGGTGTGGGTAATGCTGGATTTACCCATGGTTGGCGTGGTTTGGTCATGAGGGTGAAGCCCGAGTGGCCAAACAAAGCCAACCATGGGTAAATCCAGCATTATCCACACCCAGAAGTGGGTTATTGCTATTATACAATGACATTATTTAAGAAAAAAAATAATTACTTTTCTTAAATAATGGCATTGTATAATGCCTCCTTGCTGCCCTTCCGCAGCTGTCTGGTATTCTGCGGCAGTTCTGATGTACTGTGCATGCATATGCCTACGCAGTACATCAGAGCTGTGGGCAAAAGCAACGGAGAAAGCAAGATCTCCATTGCTTTTTACTGTTTCGCTATGTTAAATGGGTTTAACATAGTGAGGCAGCTTTAAAAAAAGCAATGGAGAATCTCCGTTGCTTATTTTAAAGCTGTCTCACTATGTTAAACCCATTTAACATAGCGAGACAGCTTTAAAAAAAAAAGCAAAGGAGAAAGCAAGATCTCCGTTGCTTTTTACACACTGTCTCGCTATGTTAAATGGGTTTAACATAGCAAGACAGCTTTAAAATAATCAACGGAGCTTTAAAAAAAGCAATGGAGAATCTCCGTTGCTTATTTTAAAGCTGTCTCACTATGTTAAACCCATTTAACATAGCGAGACAGCTTTAAAAAAAATAGCAAAGGAGAAAGCAAGATCTCCATTGCTTTTTACACACTGTCTCACTATGTTAAACCCATTTAACATAGCGAGACAGGTTTAAAAAAGCAACGGAGAAAGCAAGATCTCCGTTGCTTTTTACACACTGTCTCGCTATGTTAAAGGAGTTTAACATAGCGAGACAAGTTTAAAAAAAGCAACGGAGACTCTGTTGCTTTTTTTAAACGTGTCTCGCTATGTTAAACTCCTTTAACATAGTGAGACAGTGTTTTAAAAAAGAGTTATACTAATGGAAAAAGTCCGGTCGACCGGACCTTTTTCCATTAGTATAAGTCGATTTACAATGTGCACGCTGACCAATCAGCGTGCACGTTTTGGAATATTAATAGGGGGTCATGGTATAATATAGCAATAACCCATGCCTGGGTGTGGGTAATGCTGGATTTACCCACAGTTTGCGTGGTTTGGTCATGAGGGCGAAGCCGAAGTGGCCAAACAATGCTAACCGTGGGTAAATCCAGCATTACCCACACCCAGAAATGGGTTATTGCTATTATACAATGACATTATTTAAGAAAAAAAAATTACTTTTCTTAAATAATGGCATTGTATAATGCCTCCTTGCTGCCCTTCCGCAGCTGTCTGGTATTCTGCAGCAGTTCTGATGTACTGCACATGCGTATGCCTACGCAGTACATCAGAGCTGTGGGCAAAAGCAACGGAGAAAGCAAGATCTCCATTGCTTTTTACTGTTTCGCTATGTTAAATGGGTTTAACATAGCGAGACAGCTTTAAAATAAGCAACGAATATCTGTTACTTATTTTAAAGCTGTCTCGCTATGTTAAACCCATTTAAGATAGCGAGACAGGTTTAAAAAAAAAGGCACTGGAGAAAGCAAGACCTCTGTTGCTTTTTTCACACTGTCTCGCTATGTTAAATGGGTTTAACATAGCGAGACAGGTTTAAAAAAAGCAACGGAGACTCCGTTGCTTTTTTTAAACCTGTCTCGCTATGTTAAACTCCTTTAACATAGCGAGATAGTGTTTTAAAAAAGACTTATACTAATGGAAAAAGTCCGGGCGACCGGACCTTTTTCCATTAGTGTAAGTCGATTTACAACGTGCATGCTGACCAATCAGCATGCATGTTTTGGAATATTAATGGGGGGTCATGGTATAATCAGCATGTTTGCATGGCTATACAAAACATGATTCCATAATGTAGAATTATTGGATCTATGGTGGGATTAGATATTTCACATTCAATGTATCTGCACTTAATCAGTAAATCCAAGGATTACAGCAGTTATCCAGAACCTAGAATTATATTGGGTAAAAATGTACCATGTTTCCACAGCTTTCTTAAATTGCGCTTCTGGTGTGCAAATCACAACACAGTAGCACAGCAGTTAGTGTTGCCACTTCACAACTCTTGTTCCTCCAGTTTAATTCCTGACTGTGCCACCTTCTGGCTGGGTCATGCAGAATTCCTACTAAACCCAAAGAAAACAAAACTAAAACTATTTATTCCTAACTACTACCCCCAATTAACATAGATGGAAACATCATATCCTCTAATGATGCCAAATCTGAAACAGTTTACCCACACAAAGCTACTTGGGATCATTTTATTGATAATAATCTAAACTTCAAGTACGACATACAATGTGAAAAAAAACATATTGCAAATTAGGACTTCTGTATATAATAAGACCATGTCTTACTGTCCAAAGCCAAATGGCCATCTATAGCACACTCCTCATACCCAGCCTCTTATATGCACTCTCTGTTCTGACAAAACTACAGTCTACAAAGTTAACAAAACTGCAGCAGGGTTATAACAACATTCCAGAATTTGCAACACAAATCAGTCATTCTCTAACTTTTCAAAACTCAGCTGGATAGAATTCTAAAATTATTTTACATATACTCGGCTATAAAGAGCATATAACATACTTCATTACTCAGAAAAAAAGTCCCAAATATCACTCATCTCATCAAATGGTGCACCCAATTCGACAATTACGACCAAGAGACCAGTTTCTAACAGAAATAGAATTCAAAATTTACATGGTGGTGTCTTATTTTTAGTTTGTGTATCGAAATTATAAAACAATTTATTTCTTTGTATCCAAATTATAGAACAATTTATTTATTTGACATTTGTTTACCAGGAAAGCCTAACTGGGCCAGAAAGTGACCATTTCCATTAGAGGTCTAGGGAGAAAAGCTCTACAATCATGATCTTTCAAAAATAAGCACAGATATTTTAAATCACAAAGTATCATATTATATTACAAAACATCAAGGACAAATATTTTAAATCACATAGTATCATGTTACACTACAAAACATAAGAGCGAAAAATGTAATGAGAAAACATAGAACATATGTTCATAGTAGAGTACATTGAAAAACAATAACATGAGTTGGAAAAATATGTGAGGAAAAAACTCAATAGTCATATTATTTATTACATATATTAGTTTGTGATAAATGAGACGAGACAATTCTAATAAGATATTTAAGAGAGATATTAGAGAGTACATGATTAAAGACAGTGAGGTGAAATTGAGTGATGTCTTAGTATGAGAGATGGTGACCATATTATAATTATAGAAGGAAGACGGCTGGAGAGAAGGTAATTATAAAAAGAGTGCAGGCTAGGGTGTCTTCAGGTAGCTTAGGTGAGTAGGGAGGAAACAGAAAGAGGTAGAGGAAAGGTCTGCAGAGATGAAGTGGATAAGGCAAAGAAGTGGGAAAAGCAAACAAAATGAAAAGGAGTGGAGCAGAAGGCTGGAGTATAGTAAGTAGAGGAAAGGTCTGCAGAGATGAAGTGGATAAGGCAAAGAAGTGGGAAAAGCAAACAAAATGAAAAGGAGTGGAGCAGAAGGCTGGAGTATAGTAAATAAGTTCAGCCAGGACTAGCACAAGAGCAACAATATTCCAACAGCAAACCAAACAAGCTACAAACAGATCTAATTTCAAAAAAGAAAAAAAAAAAAAAAACACATGCAGACCAACTGACACTATCTATTTTCACATAACCATGGATAACATTTTAGCTACCAAGATAAATTCACAGCATAAGGAAATATACTAACAAAACCACGATGGCCCAAAATTGCTGCTATTTTATCTATTGTCTCTCTGCAGTTGTCAGTAGAAAATATCCACACGTGTAAATTGTAAACTGATAAAATATTTACATTTCTTTGTAATGACAATTCCATTGTAGAAAATGTTCATAATATGTGATTTGTATGGTTTACTATCAAAATGTGGAAAGTCACAAACAATTCTATTTATTTGGTCAAATAGTATTGTCGAATTTGGTAATTTTCTTGTAAAGAATCTTCAAAGTCGGGATTCAAAATGATTTGAAATATCAGGAGGTGACATCAGACCCTCAGGCTGTTGTGATAAAGGTGCCTTTAGAATTGTATCTCTGAAGCACAAGTTTTTATGGTTTTACACCCCCTGCGTATTGAGATTAAACTGATCAGTCACAGCATGAAGTTATGGGAAAGAGTAGTGGAAGTTAGGTTAAGAAGGGAGGTGATGGTTAGTGATCAGCAGTATGGTTTCATGCCAGGAAAGAGCACTACAGATGCGATGTTTGCTCTGAGAGTGTTGATGGAGAAGTACAGAGAAGGTCAGAAGGAGTTGCATTGTGTCTTTGTGGATTTAGAGAAAGCATATGACAGGGTGCCTAGAGAGCAGTTGTGGTATTGTATGAGGAAGTCGGGAGTGTCAGAGAAGTATGTAAGAGTGGTACAAGATATGTACGAGGGTAGTGTGACAGCGGTGAGGTCTGCGGTGGGAGTGACAGATGCGTTTAAGGTGGAGGTGAGATTACATCAAGGATCAACTCTGAGCCCTTTCTTATTTGCAATGGTGATGGACAGGTTGACAGACGAGATCAGGCAGGAGTCCCCATGGACTATGATGTTTGCAGATGACATTGTGATCTGTAGTGAGAGTAGGGAACACATGGAGGAGACCCTGGAGAGGTGGAGATATGCTCTAGAGAGAAGAGGAATGAAGGTCAGCAGGACTAAGACAGAATATATGTGTGTGAATGAGAGGAAGGATAGAGGAATGGTGAAGATGCAGGGAGTAGAGGTGGCGAAGGTGAATGAGTTTAAGTACTTGGGATCAACAGTTCAGAGTAATGGTGAGTGTGGAAGAGACATGAAGAAGAGAGTACAGGCAGGATGGAGTGGGTGGAGAAGAGTGTCAGAAGTAATTTGTGACAGACGAGTACCAGTAAGAGTGAAAGGGAAGGTTTACAAGAGGGTAGTGAGACCAGCTATGTTATACGGGTTGGAGACAGTGGCATTGACAAAAAGGCAGGAGTCAGAGCTTGACGTGGCAGAGTTGAAGATGTTAAGATTTGCACTGGGTGTGACGAGGATGGACAGGATTAGGAATAAGTATATTAGAGGGTCAGCCCAGGTTGGAAGGTTTGGAGACAAAGCCAGAGAGGCAAGATTACATTGGTTTGGACATGTGCTGAGGAGGGATGCAGAGTATATTGGGAAAAAGATGCTAAGGATGAAGCTGCCAGGTACAGGAAAATAGGAAGGCCTAAGATAAGGTTTATGGATGTGGTGAGAGAGGATATGCAGGTGGTTGGTGTGACAGAGCAGGATGCAGAGGATAGGAGGAAATGGAAACAGTTGATCTGCTGTGGCGATCCCTAACGGGAGCAGCCAAAAGAAGAAGAAGAAGACCCCCTGCGTATTATATATTCCAACTCCAAGACTACACTACAGTGAGGAAAAAGGTAAATTTCCTGATCCCCACTGTAGTGCAATCTGTTATCAGAACATCAGATGCATATTGGCAAATGTACACTACCATTCGCTAATGTGCATTTGAACATTTTTCAGAACGGCATTATGGAAACTGGAAAAGATGAACTCGACCTTCCCAGTTTTAGTTAGTACCATTCCACATTTTGATTTGTACAATTTCTATTGAACAAAATATATTTTTTTCTAAATGACATTTCGATTGTACAGAACCTTCTGTTACAGAAATATCAAGGCATTATAATTATTTTTTATATGTTCTTGTCAAATTTTGTACTCAGATATAGTATGTACTTGTGATGCTATTTCACATTGCAAAGTTATTCTCAATGGGCCTCTGCTGAAAAGAGGTATTTTACTCAGTCATTCTTTTCCGTTCAACAAATGTAAATAATTAAATTCTTTGCAAAGGCTGCAAGTCTTCTGTATGCCTACATGGATTTTGCTGAGTTCTCCTGTTTTCTCCCACATCCCAAAGACATATGGTTAGGTAAACAGGTGATCTTCTTAACTGCTTGTAGATATGCTTGCAGTGTGTGAGTGAATATGTCCTGAGGTGCTGTTACATCCAAAACTAGCTTTTCCTTACTCCAGCTGTTTCTAGGGATAGACTCCAGCTGTTTCTAGGGATAGACTCCGGCTTCCCCAGACCCTGAACAGGTTAGAGTTGTATCAGAAAATGAAGACGGTGTTCAGTGCTTCAGATCTTTGCAACATTCAGAAGACATTGACAAAAGTATCCTACAGTACACTGAAACAGTCTATGCAGAATAGTGCTATGAGTAACTGTCCTACATTTACCCTGACCAAACAGATGTAGCAGTTTTGTTTCAACTTCCCACTCCAGATTACTAGTGCATGGCAAGGGAAATGCGGGAGGATTGTACACCCGCAGAACATCCCTCCTCCATGTGGAATTATGATTGAGAGCATTTAGCTGTTTGCCACATCAAGAATAGTTCTGATTTTCTGTATTTGTGCAGGCTTTACCACCACCTTGAGAGTGTATTACTGATGAGCAAACCATATACTACTAAGGAACAGATGGGCTAAGTAACTAATGGATAACTGGTCCTACACTAGAAGCTTGATGAGTAAAGTGAGGGTGAGAGTGGGATTACATGCCATCAAGGAGCTTATATGTATATATATATATATATATATATATATATATATATATATATATATATGTGTGTGTGTGTGTGTGTGTGTGTGTGTGTGTGTAGTTTTGCAACATCTATAAACTAACAATAATAAAAACAATATCATCATTAGTACTTAAAATCCAGAGATCAGATTTGTATTATACTATTAAATGTTGCCATGGAAATAACTACTACTATCAGTTCTTTTGAGATCTACATATTTGTGCATCTGTTTGCAGGTTTGCTTTGCAAATCTTTTTTTAAATGTGACATTCTTTCAAGCAATGTGAAACAGTGCTGTGTCTGCCAAAGAATTTGTTGCGGATAAGATGTCTTTCCATCCATCTCCTCCTCTCTCTCTCTAGGGAGAATGGGAGGGGCACTCTAAACAAAAAATAAGAATTAATTGCCAGGGGCTGTGCAGAACGTTGCTTTCCTCTGACTGCTCCCTTATGCATATTCTGTTCTGCTTCCATGGTTAAAAAATATAGTCTCTTAATTTTAGACTTCTTATGAAAGGTTTTACAGAGTTTGGTCATGACAGAATCAACAAAGCTGATACATGAAAGGCATAGGTTATAAAACTTTGAATTATTTATTTTTTGTGGGGGAGATAGCAAATTCCCCCCACACTTGCATTCCTTGCTCATTTTATACTTGGTTAACTAACATAGAATCTCAGAATTATTTATTTTTAGCTGCATAAGTCTGCTCAATGAATATGTTGTCAGCAAATTTCTTTCTTTCTTACCCACTACTTTGCTGTTGCAAGAGGGCTCCCTTAGTATGCAGCAAGAAGTATTTAAGACTACAGTGCAAATGTGTTTTAGTTATTGGAAGCAACCAGTTACACTGGTTTGCTAGTGCCAACTTAGAAGACTCTCCAGTATAATTAACTCACAGTACTAGCCTTAATCATTGTGGACTGCAGTACACACAGGGGACCAGCATATAAAAATAATTTGGGTATCCTTTCCACATCTGAGATGGAGTAATAGCCATATCATACTTTGCTACCCCTTCAGTTAGTCCACCTGCAAGAGTGAAATGCTGAAGACTCCCCAGATTGCAAATAATTAATTAGTAAAGTCTGAAGGCTGACATGCATGACAGTGTTGCAAGGCCAGGCATAAAGAAAATCCAATCATTTTCTGGTTGTGAGTGCTGATTAGTTTTGCTTTTTCAGGCTGTACTGTGACTGTGGTTAAGGTTATTACCCTTTCAGGTATCTGTTCTTCGATGCGTCTTACCGAATTATGTAATTCTGCTAGAGTCCATACCTTCAGTGAGTAAAAAGGGCTTGTTGTTACTTTCTTATCAAAATTAAAACATACTCTTAAACAATATTTTTTTTTGTTTTATTTCATATTATATCCATTTGTCTAAGTTGCATTATTACAGTTTTTGTACGATTTAAAAAAAAGCCAGCAGATATATTTTTCATTTGAAATATCTGGATATGTTTCTATTTTCCTTTTTAGGACAAATTTGCCCAAATCAGAATTGTTCTGCAAAAATAGGATATGTGATACCTCTAACTGAGGTACTCCCCCCATTACAGCTGCATTTCTTTGGGGACTGAAAGGCTGTATGTGGAAGTTTGCCTTAATTAGGGTACCAAGAAACGTGTCTTGCTGGCAACAGAATGCAGAATAGAAGCTAGAAATGCAACACTACTAAGAAACACACCTAAGTGGATATTGATAACATTAAACAAATTATTCCCAGTATGACATACAGGGAAACAGAAATGGAAAAAACATGACATATACAGTCACACTGAAGCTCTTTGTTCCTCTTAACGAATAGCTGCCATAAAAGCTAATTTGAGAAAACAAATGTTTCTAAATAACATAACAGAGGTTAGACTTGGGATGCAACTTGGCTGTGTTGAAAAAGAGATAGCATGTATCCTTACACGTGACTGGAATTGGAAGTTAAGTGATTATCCTGTATTTTCTGCTGTTTGGGACTAATTAAGAAATAGTTCTGCTTTGTAAACAGAAGCTTAAAAGCCACACCATGCATTCCATTCATTAACAGTTTGTTTATGTTGCTAGATTAACTGAAGTTATAATCTATAGAAAACCTATGATGCATATGAACATGTTCATATCTGTGTACACACAGACACACCTGTATCCCTTCAACACGTTCGGCATTTGCCTTAACTTTGAAAAACTCACTGTGCTGATCTCATTTCCAGATACACCCTGAGTAGGTAAATTGTCTAATTATTTGGATCAGAAAATACTGGCAAGGAAAACAAGAAAAAAAAAACAGTTTATAAATGCTATTGGAGTTTTAATATTTTGGTATACACTTCCCAATGATAATTTGCTGGCACATATTGCTATTTATGGACACATTAACCAAAACTGTAGGTGTGGGATTAGAACATGGAACTTGTTAGTCACTCAGGCTGAGAAATGACTATATAGTGTACTGCATCTCCATGCACACTAGAATGTAGTACGTGCCTAATGAGATGTTTCTTGTGTGACATCATTAAACTTTGGAGGTGGAACGGTTCCTACTCTGCTTTTGTTAGAGCAATGTCAGATACACAGATAATGGACATGACCTCAGGTCACAGACAGTCCATCCTTTGACAAATTATGAATTACAAAATCCACCCAGGAAGAGAAGTCAAAACAAGCCTTATGAGTCCACCCAAAGCCTGAATTATATAAAGTACTGATGCAACATACAAGATTTATATCAGCAGAGGCCAGCTGCTTCAGGGAGGAACAACCTCTTGACTTGTCGTTTAGAACAGCACTGTGAGATACTTCAAAACAGCAGGATTTGCAGTCAGAGAAGTAAGTTTGCATCATTTGGGTATAGGGAAATATCATCTCATGGAAACTAAACTGAATGCTATGGACTGTAATACTAGATACCAATGCATATTCATACCTATCAACCTCTTAGTACAAGAAATCTGAATGAATCTTAAAAATAATATGGGGACAAATGACCAAAATAGGGGGCAGATTTTAAATATTGCTCTTATAAACTTAGAAGAATACGAAGTCTGAAACTCAAATGTATGTTCCTATTTAGTGACTTCAATCCTCAGCGATTTGCCAGAAAACCACAAATTTTATGTGGAACAGACCAAAAATAAGAGGTAAAAATCTGGACATTCTGTGAAAATCTGGCTAGTTGAGCAGTATGAGTATATCTTTGTCTGCCTCATTACTGTATCATAAGGTCTTCTTTTAGCTATTGTTATTCACAGAGCAGTATTTAGTGCTGCAAACTGCATAAAAAATATACTTTATAACAAATATTTATAATTATTGATAAAACCAACACTACATCTAATAATCAAAGCTTTGAACTAAACCATTTTGTTCATTCTTTATTTTCTTCATTTTACATAGAATTTTACAGAAACTGACTTCAGTTTTGATAAAAAAAGTTATTTAGCGTGATGTTATTGCATTTTATAGAGTACATTAACCTTTAAACAATATTTTCATTTGCTTCAGTATACCATTTAAATTATAAGTTAGTGATAATTCTTGAAAATATTGCTGAAGATAAAATGTGTGCTAACATTTTTCTTTCCTCAGTTAATTATCCCTGCATGTTAGTTGGAAGAATTGTGGAAAAATGAAAGGACAATATTAATGTTCTCTGAGATATGAAAAAGAATGAGAGACTAGGAATGGCAGTGAGTTTTGAAAGCTTCTATGAAATAAGTTCAGAATTATATATAGTGTTTTGTACACAGCAATATATATGTATTTTGTGTGCCTGTATGCAAGGTAATGCAATCAAAAAATATCCACTAATCCTTTTATTAATACTATACTCAGAGTTGCTTTATTTACATCATTTGCATCTTCATATGTATCACTTTTATACCTGATTTTTACCTACAGTGCCTAAATACACACACACACATATGTATATATATATATATATATATATATATATATATATATATATATATATATATATATATATATATATATATATATATATATATCCATACTTTGCAGTCTGTTTACAGACTATTACTGCTTAGCCAGTAACCAGAGAATAACCAAAGGTGAGATTCAAAACTTGAATCTTGTATTTGTGAGGTAAACACCTTAACCATTAGGCCAACCTCCTAACTTTTGACCCCCCCCCCCCAGAGGAGGACCACCAGTTTTTCATTTAAACTTAGACACCTCAATAACTTAAACTCATTGAAAATAACATTTATATATATATATATATATATATATATATATATATATGTGTGTGTGTGTGTGTGTGTGTGTGTGTGTGTGTGTGTATATATATATATATATATATATATATATATATATATATGTGTGTGTGTGTGTGTGTGTGTGTGTGTGTGTATATATATATATATATATATATATATATATATATATATATATATGTGTGTGTGTGTGTGTGTGTGTGTGTGTGTGTGTGTATATATATATATATATATATATATATATATATATATATATATATATATATATATGTGTGTGTGTATGTGTGTATGTGTGTGTATATATATATATATATATATATATATATATGTGTGTGTGTGTGTGTATGTGTGTGTATATATATATATATATATATATATATATATATATATATGTGTGTGTGTGTGTGTGTGTGTGTGTGTGTGTGTGTGTGTGTATATATATATATTTATATACAGATACATTATTATATGTATGCATGTTATTTCAGTTATACTGTCTGATTATGTAATCATTCATATCAGTGACTATGACTTCATGTGTTTTGTCTTACATTGCTTCTTCATTAATAAAATAATGCATAATCTGTGACAGCTGAAAGCTACAAGTTTCAGAATGCACACAAATCTGATTCATACTAAAATTAAACAGCCCTGTCAAACAAGGTTTGATTCCCTCAATTTCCTTTTACATATTTCTTTTAGCAAATGTCATTAGAAAAGATTCAACCTCACAGGTTACCTCTAAAAATAAATACTTGTGATTAATGTCTCCTACCTGTTTAAAAACTAAATTAAACAGGCATTGGTAATGTTATTTATGACAGTGAAAGTGAAACAAAGCTACAGGTGTTGAGACCCTTTAAGGCCATGTGACAGTTTTCAGGGGATGGCTTTGTTGGTTTTAATCAGAATAAGTGACTTGCACATATCTGCGCTACAGTATGCAGTATGAGATGAAGCTGATTAGCACTTAAGCATCGATTTAACTCTCCGATATACTGCCATAATGTGAACACAGCCTTAATATGAGTTGCTAGTCTTATGATTGTGCTCCCAGACCCCTTTCTGTGTGACAAGAATGTACTGCTTTTTCTCCATGAACAGTATCTGAGAAATGTTTTAAGAACACATTGTGTTGTAGCTGTTTTGTGAATTTCTTATTAGGGACTTTCTTTTTTCCTTTGGGTTGAGGTCCATTTTCACTGAAGGCCCAGGAACACTGTCTGTTTGACTTGCTTAGAGACACACAATAGGCAAATGGCGACTGTTAGAATCCAACCCAGGACTAGAGAATGAGTCTCATAAGCAGCTTGTAGATTTAAACCTCTGTATTAAACTGTAAACTGACATAATAGTTTGATAACATCTCCATTAGTGGTGTTTTATTTTATTAAGTGTAATATTATTTCTTGCACTATTTACTGTGCATGTTTTTTGCATTATTCATATGTAATTTGCTTTGATTGCTTATTTGTAATTGTCTGTACTTCTTGCGTTTATTGATGATAACACCCTACTTATCAGTCCAAGCCATGGCTACAAATTTTTCATAAAATCAGCTTACCCATTCCCACTAATAAATAATTGCATTTGGACTGAAAGCTAAACAACATTGTGCAACACATGGGCTGCAGAAGTAGAAGACAGAGCTCTGCTGTCACGAATGGTCATCTCTGCCAGAGTCTAGGGAAAGGAAATCACTTGTTACTCCACACAAGTATGTTTTTTGTTTTCCTGAATTTTATGATACTTTAAACAAAAATAATGAATGTAATGTGGATGTTAAGGGATCTGTATCCCACTACACAGGGGATGTCTCTCCTCCAAAAATGAACAAATTAATAAATAAATATCATTTTTTTTTTGTTTGTTTGCTGATGATTATGGTTAATGAAACAGGAATTCAGTTTTGTACTTTCTCTGCTGTGTGAATTTTTCTGTTAACTTTTAACACAAAACCCATTACAGCTCTGATTTGGGCAGTTGTGCCCTAAAAAACATAGAAACATATTCTAATATTTCAAACAAAAATGTATTTCTTAGTTTTCTTTAAAATATTACAGAAAACTCTAATACTGCGACTTAAACATATGAACACACCTTACAAATTACAATTACTAAAGTAGTTCTGATTGCAGTTATATATCTGTTTCACGATTGTTGTACTCATGTGTAATTCATTTATTTGACTAGTGCTTCTGTAACCTTTTCTTAAAACTGGGGACTTCAGCTGAATATTGCCTTCAACCTTAAATGCCCTCATTTGAATGGACAGGCTCCCCCTTAGTATTGCCAGACTGCCAAAAGAAATGTGGCTTTAGCCATGTGTGCACATCACTGCAATTTTCTGGGCCAGCCTCAGGGATGCCAGAAGATGTAATTACACAAACCTTTTCTATTATTATGGCAAGAAATGCTACAAAACCACTTGTTTCTTGTTCGCTTAGCCTCTATGGGCACTGAAACACCAGTCACCTCAATGACAGAAAAACATCAATATTTACTTCCACTGCGGTACTGAATGAAGAAATGGCCATCTGCAGAGCTGGTAGTGGTAGGTTAAATTCAGCTATAACAGGAAGCTTCCTTTAACTTTTTTAAGTTTCATTTAGGTTTCAGTGGAGTCAGTTACATGTACTATCATCATGTGGCAATGAAAACAATAATTTCTAAGGTATATAATGGGTAATGTGATAGCTATTTTAAGTTGACTTTAATTATAAATGTTTATACACTTGCAACTTATTTTAATTAATTCTTTTATATGTTTACTGAATGCATGAGCCTGCAAAACTAATATTTCTGATTGCACAGAATAATTTGTGATAACTAAAAGCTTCAGGTTTTGGACTGCCCACAAATCTGATCCACACTAAAATTAAACAGTCCTGTCAAGCTAGGTTTGATTCCCTCCATTTCCTCTTACATACTTTGTTTTTTATACAAGTCATTAAAATAGAGTAGACCTTGCAGGTTACCTCTAAAAAGAAATACCTGCAGTTAGTGTCTCTGACTTGATTAAAAAGTAAATTAAACAGACATTGGAAATGTTATTTGTGACAGATTCAGTTAATCAGTGCACAAATCTAGTGCATCTGCCATGATGCATGCAGCCTCCTTTCCTACAACATTCATTCTTGTCTTTTAATTTTTGGACTGAAAATAGGATTCAAGAACACCTTCTGCATAATTTCTTGCTTACAACAGATGTGAAGGATGTTGTTAAAAGTACAGACCGACAAAACTTCCCTGCTTACACCAACTGCTATGGGTATGCAATATACATTTAAGTATTTGTGGCTGAAAGGTGAGGTGTTTAATTACATGTGATAGCTGTTTTGGAGAGTTTAATGTAGCGTATAAAAAAAAATCAGCATAGGACACAACCGACTGAAGCAGCAGTGTTCACTCAGCCTGAGTGCTTCTGCTTGTGGAATCTCAAAGGCAAAAAAAAAAAATAGCCCCCATGGGACCTGATAACGTCCCAGGCTGCATCTTACATGAACTCAGGCATGAACTTGCAGTACCATTAGGCACCCTATTCAACAAAGCCTGAGTTCCAGCTTTGTCCCAGCCGAGTGGAGGACAGCCATTGTCATCCCTTTACACAAAGGTGGAGCGTCCACCTATCAGGGAAATTATAGACCCGTCAGCCTAACTAGCCTGATCTGCAAGCACATGGAATGGCTTATCATAAACCTCATTAACAGGGACATTGGCAACTTCCAAATACTCAGCCCCACACAGTTTGGCTTTGTCAAGGGGAAGTTGTGTGTGTTAAATCTGGTCAACGTCTTTGAGACGGTCACCAAAGCCATGGACAAGGGGAAGATGGTGCACACTGCCTACCTTGACCTGGCCAAAGCCTTCAACACTATTCCCCAGTTGGGCATAATAGATAAACTCTCTCAACTAGGCATCGGTCCATATGTTACCAGATGGGTAGCAAACTAGCTCACTGATAGAACCCCCCCTAATCAAAATAGGGGAAACCACCTCATGCAGTAGACCCATAGCGAGTGGCATACCCCAGGGATCGGTCCTGGGGCATCCGTTATTTGGGATATACTTCTCTGAGGTGCAGGCCAAAACCAGTGGACTATGGCTGACCAAGTTTGCAGATGACTGCAAGCTAGGCATGGTCATCAATTCCCCTAGTGATGTGGACATCCTCCTAGAGGGTCTCACCCAAATAAATGACTGGTGCTCGAAACATTGCCTCAAGCTGAATGCCAAAAAATGTATCATCATCCCCTTTGGGAGAGGTGAATGTAATGTGGATGTTAAGGGATCTGTATCCCACTACACAGGGGATGTCTCTCCTCCAAAAATGAACAAATTAATAAATAAATATCATTTTTTTTGTTTGTTTGCTGATGATTATGGTTAATGAAACAGGAATTCAGTTTTGTACTTTCTCTGCTGTGTGAATTTTTCTGTTAACTTTAACACAAAACCCATTACAGCTCTGATTTGGGCAGTTGTGCCCTAAAAACATAGAAACATATTCTAATATTTCAAACAAAATGTATTTCTTAGTTTTCTTTAAAATATTACAGAAAACTCTAATACTGCGACTTAAACATATGAACACACCTTACAAATTACAATTACTAAAGTAGTTCTGATTGCAGTTATATATCTGTTTCACGATTGTTGTACTCATGTGTAATTCATTTATTTGACTAGTGCTTCTGTAACCTTTTCTTAAAACTGGGGACTTCAGCTGAATATTGCCTTCAACCTTAAATGCCCTCATTTGAATGGACAGGCTCCCCCTTAGTATTGCCAGACTGCCAAAAGAAATGTGGCTTTAGCCATGTTTGCACATCACTGCAATTTTCTGGGCCAGCCTCAGGGATGCCAGAAGATGTAATTACACAAACCTTTTCTATTATTATGGCAAGAAATGCTACAAAACCACTTGTTTCTTGTTCGCTTAGCCTCTATGGGCACTGAAACACCAGTCACCTCAATGACAGAAAAACATCAATATTTACTTCCACTGCGGTACTGAATGAAGAAATGGCCATCTGCAGAGCTGGTAGTGGTAGGTTAAATTCAGCTATAACAGGAAGCTTCCTTTAACTTTTTTAAGTTTCATTTAGGTTTCAGTGGAGTCAGTTACATGTACTATCATCATGTGGCAATGAAAACAATAATTTCTAAGGTATATAATGGGTAATGTGATAGCTATTTTAAGTTGACTTTAATTATAAATGTTTATACACTTGCAACTTATTTTAATTAATTCTTTTATATGTTTACTGAATGCATGAGCCTGCAAAACTAATATTTCTGATTGCACAGAATAATTTGTGATAACTAAAAGCTTCAGGTTTTGGACTGCCCACAAATCTGATCCACACTAAAATTAAACAGTCCTGTCAAGCTAGGTTTGATTCCTCCATTTCCTCTTACATACTTTGTTTTTTATACAAGTCATTAAAATAGAGTAGACCTTGCAGGTTACCTCTAAAAGAAATACCTGCAGTTAGTGTCTCTGACTTGATTAAAAAGTAAATTAAACAGACATTGGAAATGTTATTTGTGACAGATTCAGTTAATCAGTGCACAAATCTAGTGCATCTGCCATGATGCATGCAGCCTCCTTTCCTACAACATTCATTCTTGTCTTTAATTTTTGGACTGAAAATAGGATTCAAGAACACCTTCTGCATAATTTCTTGCTTACAACAGATGTGAAGGATGTTGTTAAAAGTACAGACCGACAAAACTTCCCTGCTTACACCAACTGCTATGGGTATGCAATATACATTTAAGTATTTGTGGCTGAAAGGTGAGGTGTTTAATTACATGTGATAGCTGTTTTGGAGAGTTTAATGTAGCGTATAAAAAAAAATCAGCATAGGACACAACCGACTGAAGCAGCAGTGTTCACTCAGCCTGAGTGCTTCTGCTTGTGGAATCTCAAAGGCAAAAAAAAAAAATAGCCCCCATGGGACCTGATAACGTCCCAGGCTGCATCTTACATGAACTCAGGCATGAACTTGCAGTACCATTAGGCACCCTATTCAACAAAGCCTGAGTTCCAGCTTTGTCCCAGCCGAGTGGAGGACAGCCATTGTCATCCCTTTACACAAAGGTGGAGCGTCCACCTATCAGGGAAATTATAGACCCGTCAGCCTAACTAGCCTGATCTGCAAGCACATGGAATGGCTTATCATAAACCTCATTAACAGGGACATTGGCAACTTCCAAATACTCAGCCCCACACAGTTTGGCTTTGTCAAGGGGAAGTTGTGTGTGTTAAATCTGGTCAACGTCTTTGAGACGGTCACCAAAGCCATGGACAAGGGGAAGATGGTGCACACTGCCTACCTTGACCTGGCCAAAGCCTTCAACACTATTCCCCAGTTGGGCATAATAGATAAACTCTCTCAACTAGGCATCGGTCCATATGTTACCAGATGGGTAGCAAACTAGCTCACTGATAGAACCCCCCCTAATCAAAATAGGGGAAACCACCTCATGCAGTAGACCCATAGCGAGTGGCATACCCCAGGGATCGGTCCTGGGGCATCCGTTATTTGGGATATACTTCTCTGAGGTGCAGGCCAAAACCAGTGGACTATGGCTGACCAAGTTTGCAGATGACTGCAAGCTAGGCATGGTCATCAATTCCCCTAGTGATGTGGACATCCTCCTAGAGGGTCTCACCCAAATAAATGACTGGTGCTCGAAACATTGCCTCAAGCTGAATGCCAAAAAATGTATCATCATCCCCTTTGGGGAGAGTGACGTCCCCACATATTATCACATTAATAACAATGTCCTAAGCATGCAATCAGTCATGAGGGATTTGGGCACCCAGGTTGATAGCAACCTGACATTTGCCCACCATGTTGCTTCCTTTGTACAGAAAGCTTTTTACATGGCTCACCTCATAAGTAAGGGTATCTCATCCAAGGAGAAGGAGCTCATAACATCCCTGTATTCTTCTCTTATAAAGCCAATTATTGAGTACAATGCCCCCTTCGGCATGTACCTCGCAAAGCCCATGCAGCAATTAGAGAGACCACAGAGGTTCCTCACCAGGGTAATCCACGGCCTCAAACATCTACCCTACACAGATAGGCTAAAAGCTCTGTCCCTCCACTCAGTTTAATACAGAGTCCTCAGAGGTGACCTCTGTCTGGCATACAAAGCAATCTCAGACCCCGCCTTGATGGGACTGCTGTATATCCGCAAGTCAAGTTCCACTCAAGTAACTTGCATGAGCGACCTCAACCTGGTTTGTGACATCAATAGGACTTATTGTCAGGACTGATTTGTGTCCCAGAGACTCCCCCATCTGTGGAACAGACTCCCTCTCCACATCAAGCAGAGTACCTCATTATCCCTTTTAAAGTGCAACCTGGATAACTGGATGGGAAACAGAAAATACACTCCTGGGATTCCACCTGTGTCCCTGCTGGACAGGGGCTTTGGGTGCTGACTTGTCTAAACATGGGCTAAAATCTTGTCTAATCTTATAAGGGCCTCAGGGCCAGTAGCCTAGTAACTTCCTAGGATCCTATGATCCTGACACACCTCTGGTCCTCTTAACTGCTATATGCAACATTGCAACACATAGCTCCTCACATTGGAGCCCACAGGCTCCTCCCACTCCCTGGCAGCAGTCAGCACCCTGAGTTTCACCCCACCCAACCAAACAATAATTGAAATACTTCCCCATCCCTGACAGCCACCGGTGCCTTTTAACAGCCATTGTAAAAGCCATTGGTGACTAAGCGACAACATCCAACCTGACTGTACATGTTAACAATTACTGAAGTTACCCATACCCTATCACCCATCTTGGTGGCAATCAGAATATTCTGCTTCCTTTCCATGTTGCCTGTAAGTGATCATGCCCCATGGCGGGGGGTGGGGTGTCTCCTTTTTAGTGGTGATCATAGTCTTTGTTTCAGTCTACCCATTCAGTTAACTTCCAGCCCCCCCCCCATCAGTATGCTGGTGATCAGTTCAACCAATGCCACTGTAAATGTAGAACAGCTATATATATATATATATATATATATATATATATATTTATATATATATATATATATATATATATATATATATATATATATATATATATATATATATATATATATATATATATATATATATATATATATATATATATATATATATATATATATATATATATATATATATATATATATATATATATATATGTATATCACTGTCTCTAATTTGGTCAAAAGCTACTTGCTTACATGGACCTGTCTGGAAAGCTGGGGCACAACCGTATCCATGAAAAGAATGCTGTTAGAAGTGTATGTTATGTGAGTTCTCACAGTTGCACTGCAGCCCACCCTCCTCACTATTGAATCAACTCCCCCCAACCAAATCCCATGAAATATAAGTTGCTAGTGTTTAAGTTTTAAGTCTTCATTTCTGTCTTATTCCATGCACATAAACATGCTTTAAGCAGTAGCCATGCTGTTTACATGATCCAGTTAGGTAGCTAAAACAGTAAACATTTCAACCTTTGTTTCTGTGCTATCTCACTTACACTTCCTCTTACCTGTTGTGGTAATGGTTTCTTACATATATCCACCAACCACAGATCTCACTAATATTGGCCTCAAAATCATTTTATTCCCCTCTATCCTCCATTTTTGAAATGATTGCCTGCAAGCATGAGTAAACATATGCTTCTGGTTGTGGAATAGTGTATATTTAGAAGAATGAAATAGTAGGAGTATCTGACTCTTTGCTAACACTAACAGTACGGAGATGGAGAAGCTAGCCATTTTTATTTTGATGTCCATAATAAGAACGTACTGCATTTTTGTTAAGATTCACTTGAAGTGAGCCACTGCAGTGGCATAAATGCAGCACAATTTCTTGTACAAGATGGAATGGTTAGCTAATTTGGAGGGTCCACAGATCTGGGTGGTAGAAGGGTGACTTGTATGATAACATTTCTTGGAACAAACTAATATGCATGGGAAGCAGCCAGTACCTATTGTGTGAAAGAAGAAGAGAGAGAAGGGGAGAGTGTGCATTTGGTGATTTCTACTTTTTAAATCCCTTTGCAGATGTAACAATTCTGCAATGTGATGGAGAAAAGAAAAGGTTGGCTTCTTCATACAGGTTAGAGATCTGAACCATTTTATCAAGAGCCTTCATATCATGTAATACCTGCTACCACAGATTTGAGTTGGGGTACTCTTTGATGTTGTTCTACCATTTTTGAATTGCCTGTATGTCATTTTGTGCTTGGGACATAAATAATTTATCTGGTAGTGTTAAAAAACATCATAACAGTGCTCTGCAAAAGGAAATACTGTTACTGATGTAACTTGGATAATAGGATGGGGAACAGGAAATTCATCCCTGGTTTGGCACCTATGTCTCTAATGGGCACAGGCAGCCTATAAATGGTTCATCTCCCAGGCCCCTGCTTGTAAAAGATTAACCTTCCAAGCCCCAGCTTACACTTATCAAGCGTACCAGAACTTGTCAGAGATTTGGGATGCATGGCTGGGTTTAAAAAGGCCCTTGTGGTTGTTAGCCTAGTAAGCACTTATGAACCTATTTGTCATCTGCTTTTTCCAAAATCAGATATGTGTGATAGACCTGATACTAGTTATGGCTTCCATTCCATTCTAAAACTTGTGAAAGCAGAATTGGTAGGTACCTGTTTCCATAGTTAGAAAACAAACAAGAGGGAATTAATGGAGGTGCTGATGCAGTAATGAAAGTGAACATTGAACAAAAAGTGGGTATCATAATGCTTTGTGTGTGTGTGTGTGTGTGTGTGTGTGTGTGTGTGTGTGTGTGTGTGTGTGTGTGTGTGTGTGTGTGTGTGTATAGGCAGCTCTAATAATGTGCCCGGTACTATCCCTTTGCCTGGTGCTCCTCAAAAAATAAAAAGCTCTTCTCCTACCTAATGTGAAGAGCAAAAAATATAATTTCTGCTTTTAAATGTAGTAAACTTTTTATTAACTTTGCTACTTATCTGTACTGTTTTTGAAACCAAAAACTGTTTGCACTTTAAAGTATCATTTTTAAGTGTTTTTCATCTGTTTAACTGTAAAGGGCTACCCACTCAACTGCAATAGGCTATTTTCCTGTTAAAAGTGTTTTTATTGCTGAATTTGCTTTAAACCTTAAAAAAATCATATCCCACTACTTGTTTCCCACCTTTCTAGATCTAGTAAAGTCAGGTTTTCAGAATTTGCTGAATTCTGGGCTGTTTTGTAAGTTCTTGTGTTGTCCAAACCTTTCTAAGATAGAGGGAAGCTTCTCTGTTCATCAGTGAGAGTGGTAAGCTTTGGAATAGTCTATCTGTCACTGGAGGAGTGGTTTCAGCTCAGAAACTGTAGTTTTATTGGCCGTTTTGGGCTGTTGCTATCCCTTTCATCTTTCTGCTTAAAAACCTATGTTTGTGCAGTTTTTGCACTTGTATAACCACAGCAAGAGACTGCCCGGGTCTCCTGCAGAGTCCTATAGCAGCAGAGAGAGAAAAGGAGACTTTGATTGGATTAAGTACCTCTGTTTTGCTTTTTATTGCTTACTTTTGCTAGCCACGCTGTTCCAACCGCCTTTTTATTAACTTTGCTACTTATCTGTACTGTTTTTGAAACCAAATACTGTTTGCACTTTAAAGTATCATTTTTAAGTGTTTTTCATCTGTTTAACTGTAAAGGGCTACACACTCAAGTGTGATAGCCTATTTTCTATGTTAAAAGTGTTTTTATTGCTGAATCTGCTTAAAACTTTGAAAAAAAAAAACTAAAAAATCCTATCCCTCTACTCGTTTCCCGCCTTTCTAGATCTAGTAAAGTCCAGTTTTCAGAGTTTGCTGAATTCTGGGCTGTTTTGTAAGTTCCTGTGTTGCCCAGACCTTTCTAAGATAGAGGGAAGCTTCTCTGTTCATCAGTGACAATGGTGAGCTTTGGAATAGTCTATCTGTCACTGCAGGAGTGGTTTCAGCTCAGAAACTGTAGTTTTATTGGCCATTTTGGGCTGTTTATATCCCTTTCATCTTTTTGCTTAAAAACCTGTGTTTGCACAGTTTTTGCACTTATATTACATCAGCAAGAGCCTGCCTGGGTGTCCTGCAGAGTCCTACAGCAGCAGAGAGAGAGAAAAGGAGACTTTGAGTGGATTAAGTATCTCTGTTTTGCTTGTTATTGCTTGTTTTTGCTAGCTGCACTGTTCTGACTGCTTTTTTTATTAACTTTGCTACTTATCTGTACTGTTTTTGAAACCAAATACTGTTTGCACTTTAAAGTATCATTTTTTAAGTGTTTTTCATCTGTTTAACTGCATAGGGCTACACACTCAGGTGTGATAGCCTATTTTCCGTGTTAAAAGTGATTTTATTGCTGAATTTGCTTTAAACTTTGAACCCCCCCCCCAAAAAAAAATCCTATCCTTCTACTCATTTCCCGCCTTTCTAGGATCTAGTAAAGTCTGTTTTTCAGAGTTTTCTGAATTCTGGGAAGTTTTGTAAGTTCCTGTGTTTCCCAGACCTTTCTAAGATAGAGGGAAGCTTCTCTGTTCATCGGTGAGAGTGGTGAGTTTTGTCACTGGAGGAGTGGTTTCTGCTCAGAAGCTGTAGTTTTATTGACCGTCTTGGGCTATTTCTATCCCTTTCATCTTTCTGCTTACAAATCCATGTTTGCACTTGTATTAGGTTTATAGGTTCATAGGTAGGTACTAGGCTATCGGCCCAAGGGCCTAAGTATGCATAGACAACAAGGTTCCCTAACTTATGCCCCCCCAAGAAAGTTCATTTCCTGTGCCCCTGTCAAGCAGAGCCACAGAAGTGATCCCCGGGGTGTATTTCTTATTTCCCTTCCACTCATCCAGATTCTTCTTGAAGAGTGCTAATGAGGAACTTTTCTTGACATCAATGGATAGCTTGTTCCAGATTATAGGAAGTCTCTGGGACACAAAGCTATCCCTCCAACATGTCTTGTTTATTGTGGTGACAAGGTTTAAGTCCCTAGAGCATGTAGCTCAGAGGGATTGGGATTTCTTTAAGTGTAGCATGTCTAACAGCTCTGGGTTTAACATAGTTTTATATGTTAGGCAGAGATCTCCTCGGAGTAGGCGATATGCTACAGAGTAAAGCTGGAGTTTTTTGAGACGGTCAGTGTAGGGCATCTGTTTGAGGCCAGTAGTCATCTTAGTGAGGTACTTCTGTGGCCTTTCTAGCTGCTGCAGATATCTTGTGAGGTACATTCCAAAAGGGTCATTGTACTCTATAATAGGTCTAATGAGTGCCGAATAGAGGGGAACAATGACCTCTTTTTTCCTGGATGAGAACCCTTTTGTGATGAGGTGTGCCACATAGAAGGATTTCCTGACTTCTGTGGTGATGTGATTATCAAAGGAGAGACTACTGCCCACCTGGGTCTCAAGGTCTCTTATTACACATTTGGCATTAAGTACACTGCCATTTATGTGGTAGTTCATGAGTACAGAGTTTTTACCAAAGGGGATAACAATGCACTTTTTGGCATTGAGCTTGAGGCCATGGCTCTGACACCAGGCATCTGTCTCAGTGAGGCCCTTCTGTAGGATGTCCATATCATTTGGGGACTCGACTTTGGCTCCTAGTTTGCAGTCATCTGCAAATGCAAACTTTGTTAGCCAAAGGCCTTCTGTGTTAGCCAGTACTTCAGAAAAGTAGATACCAAACAGGAGAGGTCCCAGGACTGAATCCTGTGGTACTCCACTTGTCACTGGTTTGAAGTCAGATTTGGAGTCTGCAACTTTTACAGTGTGGGTTTTGTCAGTGAGCCAGTTGGCAACCCATCTTGTGATTTAGTGATTTATACCTAGTTTAGAGAGTTTAACTATAATTCCAGAATGGGAGATGGTGTCGAAAGCCTTGGCGAGGTCAAGATAGGTTGTGTGAACCACCTTACCCTCATCTACGGCTCTGGTGACTGCCTCAAATAAGTCGATCAGGTTCAGAAGGCATGATCTGCCTTTCACAAACCTGAACTGGGCATGGTCCAGAGTTTGGAGCTTACCAATGTCTTTGTTTATGAGTTCCATGATGATACATTCCATGGCCTTGCAGACCAGGCTTGTCAGGCTAACAAGGCAATAGTTCCCAGGATCAGTGGCACAAAGCCTGACGTGAGACTATGATTTAACATGGTGCTTAGGTGGGGAGCCAATTTGTTCTAAAGTTCGTGTAAAACACAGCCTGGGATGTTGTCCGGTCTCATGGATACTGTGTTTTTGGTTTTAGAGAGTGCAGCTTTTACCTGCATAGATGTGATTACAGGGACTCTGCATTCTTCCTGTATAGATATGGGCCCTTTAGGGGGTGAGAGGGGGGTAAAGTTAGTACTGAACCTACCTGCCAGGATGTTGGCAATATTATTTGGTTCTGTAATTTTTGTGCCATTGTGCTGTAACTCAGAGCAGATCTGGGTGTTGCCATTGAGATTCTTGACATAGCTATAGAATGCTTTGTGGTTGCACTTAGAATCAGTGGCGATTTTGTTTTTGTAACTAGCATTGGAGGATCTTATAAGGGATCTCAGCTTCTTACTGAGTCTGACCAGGGAGCTCCACCACTCATGGGATTTTACTCTTTTTTGAAACAGTTTCTACCTTCTGTTGTAGAGTTTGTTTATGGCAGGGGACCACCAGATTGGCTTCCTTTTTTTGGAGGATAGCGTCTTGGTTCTGTTTGGGATAGCATGATCCATTCACTCATGTAAGTGCTTACAGAGTGCATTTGTGTAGGATTCAGCAGTTGTAACTGTATTGTTCATCTGTATGGGTGTTATGAAGTTCACCATTTCTGTCTTAAGAAGCATGAAGTTGGCTTTGGAGAAATTTTTTAGCGTGGTTTCCTTAATGGTGGGTGGGGTGGGATGCGGATATCTAGGGTAATTAGCTTATGGTCGAATCTGACCAACAAGGAGTTGACTTCAGGTGTGGAACACCGGTCACTCATGTTGGTAATGACTAGGTCTAGGATATTGTTGCCCCTGGTAGGGGTGTGTATAAGTTGATCCAGGGCATTGGAATTTATGAATTCCAGAAAGCGTTGAGTGAAGGTGTTGGCACATGGGTAGTTTTCCCTGTTAAAGGTGGGGTAGTTGAAATCACCCATTATTAGGGTGTTTGGTTGAACCCTAATATTTTCCAGTATATCAAGAAAAAAGGAATGGAAATCCTGGGGCATGGTGGGGGATCTGTAGCAAGCTACAGTTTGGATTGCAGTTTTGCCCAGAGTTAGTTGCACTTGGATAACCTCGGATGCATTATGCTGTGCAACTACCCTGGAGGTGTGGCTATCCTTAATGAATATGAACACACCTCCACCTTTGGTGTTCTGGTCCAGGACAGATGGCCGAAAAGTGTGGTATGAGTTATAGCCCAGTAATGCAGAGGTACTCTCTAGAGAGTTGAACCAGGTATCAGTCACTACACAGATATCGATGTTCTCCATTTTAAGGAGTGCCTCGAGTGAGTACATTTTGAGATTTAGACTTCTAGAATTGGGTAGCATTACCCACAGTTTTTGCTTGCCTGTTCCTATTATGGTGGTGAATTTGTCATTTGGACCTTGCCTAAAAAAGTCACTATAGTGGTGGCAAGACCCTTAGCCAATATCCGGCATCCCAGTGGCGACAGGAGCAGGCCATCTCTGGCAAAGCATCGTGGTCTGTCGACCATGTCGTCCCAGGCAGACATATACTGGATCCCCTTTGAATGACACCAGAAGCTTAGCCGATTGTTGAAGTCAATCATTTTGTCCTTGCACTGCGATATCATTCTAGGTGATGGCAGGATGCTACTCAGGGCTAGGGTCATACCTGCCTGGGCTACAAGATCAGAGAGCTCTTCCATGTCGCTTTTCATGTAGTCCAGGGAGGTACATCTCAGGTCATTCACACCAACATGGAAAATGACAGAGTCATATTTGTACTTGTTGTGGAGTGACCTGAGTGCGTGGGTTATGTGGTGGATCCTGGCACCCGACAGGCAGCTGACAGTAACCTTCTCCTTGTTTAGCCTGGTGAGTGGAACATCAGTGTGCCTGACTATAGAGGCACCTATGACTAGTGTGTTGGGTAAATTGTTTTGCCTTATGGGCTGTGGTTTATTGGCACACTGAGTCTGTGGGCTATGTGTCATTTGGGTTGTGTTGGGGTGTGGCGGTTGCTTGTGTTTCTGCTTTG
Source organism: Protopterus annectens (assembly GCF_019279795.1). NCBI lineage: Eukaryota > Metazoa > Chordata > Ceratodontiformes > Protopteridae > Protopterus > Protopterus annectens. The sequence continues at coordinate 208,281,736 of NC_056739.1, read as the reverse complement.
GAGGTCTCTGTTGCTTGAGCAAATTATTATTGAGAGCCTCTGCAAATGTTTTTGTGTTTCTATGTGTGGGTTTTGGTGGTGTAGGTTTAGTGGGACTATGTGATGAGTGTGGTGTGGTGCAAGTGTTTACCTTCTCCTCTTGACTGTCAAGTTCAGTCTTGGTTGGAGAGAGCTTTACCTCCAGTTTGGCTAGATAAGTGAATCTCTCACAGGTTGTAGTGTTGGGTGGTAGGAGGAGAGGGTTGTCTGTGTACATGAGGCAATTGCTACATTGCCCCAAGATGCCCAGATTCATCAGATAGGCAGGAGAGAACACTGGGAGCTGACCCTTGGACATGCCTGAATAAAAAATTACTTTCCTCTAGACAAATGAGTAAAGTGAGTATAAGAGCTGTTTTTCTCTAAGCAAGTGAGGAAAGTAAGTACAAAAACTGTTTTCGTCTAGGTAAAGAGGAAGGTTGAGTGCTGTAGTAATTTGCAGCTTATTTAGTGTTAACAAGTTCTGAACAAGTGCTGAGCATGAATAAGCAAGTTCAAGTGCTAAAACTAAGAATCTGTACCTGGATCTTGTGGTAAATAGGTTACCTAGTGCTTACTACTCCCACTGATAAGTTAGAATGCTTCCCTCCAACACAGAAAGGCTTGGGGGGGGGGGGGGCTCAAAAGCTTACAAAAAGTCCTGGATACAGCAAATCTGTATCTGGACTACACTAGTTACAGGAAATGTGGGAAACAAGCACAAACACAGGCTTTTAAACCAAAAAGTTGAAAGAGATGGAACAACTGCCCAAACGGCCAATAAACTACAATTTCTGGGCCAGAAACCACTCTTGTGGTAGATAGGCTACCTAGTGCTTACCACTCCCCCTGATAAGCTAGAAGGCTTTCCTCCAGCACAGAAAGCCTTTGGGGGGCTCAGAAGCTTACAAACAGTCCTGGTTACAGCAAATCTGTATTTGGACTAGACTAGTTACAGGAAAAGCAGGAAATAAGCTTAGAATTTTTTTTGGAAAGTAGAAAGGGAGAAAGGAGAAACAGAAGATAATTCAAAATTAAGGACCTACGTGAAATGTGCTCTTTGTATTAGGTAAAATGAGCTAGTAACATTAGACTGGAAAAGAGCTGGGATAGAACTGAACAGATGGGACTGGTAGGAGTGTTTGAAGTCAAAATATGATCTCACTGTACTTGGTTGAGTGAGCAAATGAGATAGACCCAGGAGAAATGTTCAAACACAAATTTACAGGAGGGGCGGGCAATTCCAAAGCCACCCAGATTAATACCAGAACAAGAACAGGGAGGGCAGGCAGGAAACTGTCTACAGAGACAGAGAGAGACCACAGTATTCTGTGAAACAATTAAATAGAAAAATAAATAACTTACAGAGAGACAGAGACAACAATATTCAATGAAACAATTAAATAGACAGAAAAACAAAATGCAGTACAATCTTTAACACTGCAAGATTGTACTTAACTCAGCTAGTAATGCAGTTGATTGTAGGTATGTAGCAGAAGCCAAACAACTCAGATATTGAGCAGTAATGACCTCAGCAAGAGTCTGCCTGGATGTTCTTCAGAGTCCTACAGCAGCAGAGAGAGAAAAGGAGACGATGAGTGGATTAAGTACCTCTGTTTTGCTTTTTATTGCTTGTTTTTGCTAGCCGCATTGTTCCGACTGCTTTTTTATTAACTTTGCTACTTATCTGTACTGTTTTTGAAACCATATACTGTTTGTACTTTAAAGTATCTTTTTTAAGTGTTTCTCATCTGTTTTACTGTAAAGGGCTACACACTCAAGTGTGATAGCTTATTTTCAGTGTTAAAAGTGTTTTTATTGCTGAATTTGCTTTAAATTTGGAAAAAAAATCCTATCCTTCTACTCATTTCCCACCTTTCTGGATCTAGTAAAGTCCATTTTTCAGAATTTGATGAATTCTGGGCTGTTTTGTAAGTTCCTGTGTTGCCCAGACCTTTCTAAGATAGAGGGAAGCTTCTCTGTTCATCAGTGAGAGTGGTGAGCTTTGGAATAGCCTATCTGTCACTGGAGGAGTGATTTCAGCTCAGAAACTGTAGTTTTATTTGCTGTTTTGTGGCTATTTCTATCCCTTTAATCTTTCTGCTTAAAAAACCCATGTTTGTGTGTTTTTTGCATTTATATTACATCAGCAAGAGCCTGCCTGGATGTCCTGCAGAGTCCTACAGCAGCAGAGAGAGAGAAAAGGAGACTTTGAGTTGATTAAGTACCTCTGTTTTGCTTTGTATTGCTTGTTTTTGATAGCCGCAGTGTTCAGACCACTTTTTTATTAACTTTGCTACTTATCTGTACTATTTTTTGAAACCAAATACTGTATGCAATTTAAAGTTTCATTTTTAACTGTTTTTTATCTGTTTAACAGTAGAGGGCTACACCGTCAAGTGTGATAGCCTATTTTCAATGTTAAAAGTGTTTTTATTGCCAAATTTGCTTTGAACCCCCCCCCCCAAAAAAAAAAAAACTATTGTTCTACTGTTTTCCCACCTTTCTAGATCTAGTAAAGTCTGGTTTTCAGAGTTTGCTGAATTCTGGGATGTTTTGTCAGTTCCTGTGTTTCCCAGACCTTTCTAAGATAGAAGGAAGCTTCTCTGTTCATTAGTGAGAGTGGTGAGCTTTGGAACAGCGTATCTGGCACTGGAGGAGTGGTTTCAGCTCAGAAACTGTAGTTTTACTGGCTGTTTTGGGCTATTTCTATCCCTTTCATCTTTTTGCTTAAAAACCCTTGTTTGCACATTTTTTTCACTTGTATTACCTCAGAAAGAGCCTGCCTGGGTGTCCTGCAGAGTCCTACAGCAGCAGAGAGAGAAAAAGGAGACTTTTATTGGATTAAGTACCTCTGTTTTGCTTTTTATTGCTTGTTTTTGTTAGCCCCATTGTTCCAACCACTTTTTATTAACTTTGCTACTTATCTGTACTGTTTTTGAAACCAAATACTGTTTGCACTTTAAATTATCTTTTCTAAGTGTTTTTCATCTGTTTAACTGTAAAGGGATACACACTCAAGCGCGATAGCCTATTTTTCCGTGTTAAAAGTGTTTTTATTGCTGAATTTGCTTTAAACGTTGAAAAAAAAAAAACAAAAAAAATCCTATTCCTCTACTCGTTTCCCACCTTTCTAGATTTAGTAATGTCCGGTTTTCAGAGTTTGCTGAATTCTGGGCTGTTTTGTAAGTTCCTGTGTTGCCCAAACCTTTCTAAGATAGAGGGAAGCTTCTCTGTTCATCAATGAGAATGGTGAGCTTTGAAACAGCCTATTGTCATTGGAGGAGTGGTTTCAGCTCATAAACTGCAGTTTTATTGGCCATTTTGGGCTATTTCTATCCCTTTAATCTTTCTGCTTAAAAACCCATGTTTGCACAGTTTTTGCACTTGTATTACCTTAGCAAGGGCCTGCCTGGGTGTCCTGCAGAGTGCTACAGCAGCAGAGAGAGACAAAGAGACTTTGAGTGGATTAAGTACCTCTGTTTTGCCTTTTATTGATTGTTTTTGTTAGCCTCACTGTTCCGACTGCTTTTTTTTATTAACTTTGCTACTTATCTGTACTGTTTTTGAAACCAAATACTGTTTGCACTTTAAAGTATTGTTTTTAAGTGTTTTTCATCTATTTAACTATAAAGGGCTACACACTTAAGTGTGATAGCCTATTTTCCGTGTTAAACGTGTTTTTATTGCTGAATTTGCTTTAAACTTTGAACCCCCCCAAAAATCCTATCCTTCTACTCATTTCCTGCCTTTCTAGATCTAGTAAAGTCTGTTTTTCAGAGTTTGCTGAATTCTGGGATGTTTTGTAAGTTCCTGTGTTGCCCAGACCTCTCTAAGATAGGGGGAAGCTTCTCTGTTCATCGGTAAAAGTGGTGAGCTTTGGAACAGCCTATCTGTCAATCTAGGAGTGGTTTCAGCTCAGAAACTGTAGTTTTATTGGCCATTTTGGGCTATTTCTATCCCTTTAATCTTTGTGCTTAAAAAACCCTGTTTGCACAGGTTTTGCATTTGTATTACCTCAGCAAGAGCCTGCCTGGGTGTCCTGCAGAGTCCTACAGCAGCAGAGAGAGAAAAGGAGACTTTGAATGGATTAAGTACCTCTGTTTTGCTTTTTATTGCTTGTTTTTGCTAGCCGCATTGTTCCAACTACTTTTTTATTAACTTTGCTACTTATCTGTACTGTTTTTGAAACTAAATACTGTTTGCACTTTAAAGTATTTTTTTAAGTGTTTGGGCTATGCACTCAAGTGTGATAGCCTATTTTCCATGTTAAAAGTGTTTTTATTTCTGAATTTGCTTTAAACTTTGAAAAAAAAATCCTATCCCTCTAATTGTTTCCCGCCTTTCTAGATCTTGTAAAGTCAGATTTTCAGTGTTTGCTGAATTCTGGGCTGTTTTGTAAGTTCCTGCATTGCCCAAAACTTTCTAAGCTAGAGGAAGCTTCTCTGTTCATTAGTGAGAGTGGAGAGCTTTGGTATAGCCTATCTGTCACTGGAAGAGTGGATCTGATATTGGTAATCCTTGTTCATTCCTTACGCATGGGTATTGGTTCTGACCTTGGTACCGAGCCAGCCATTTTCCAAGCTCGTGTCAGCTTCAAACTCTCGAGCTAAACTCTTACCCACAATCCCCCTCTCCCTGTTACCTCAGATTTCATTTGCCGTGTTGCCATTCGGTCGTGTCAAGCTGCTTCTCTTGAGCTAAGTACAGTTATTTGTTGTTTAATAGCCATTTATATTACTTTTCTGTCAGAAAAGTTTCTATTTCATTGTCTCTTACCCTATCGCATCTAGCGACCAAATTTTCTTCAGGTTTTTCTTCTCTTTTCTCTACCTTTTTATCGTGAGGTATTCTCCCTTACCATCATTGGTAATCCTTCCCTTTTTCTCATACCTTTGGGTATTCTTTTGTACCATTGCTGGTACCCTTTTCTGCTTTCTAATTTAGCTAATCATGGCAGATAAGAAAGGTAGTCTGGGATTTAAATGGTGTTGTGATTGTGGACACAAATTACCTACTTCTGATGCACACTCTTTGTGCATTTATTGTTTGGGGGCGTCCCACTTATCTGTTGACCTGCCCTGTACTATTTGTGAAAACTTTTCAAATAGAACTTTGTTGGAAAGGAAAAACAAGCTGTTACTGAGGGGACTTCTTAAATCTCCCTTTTCAGAGGCTATTTCTGGGTTGGAGGTCTCAACCCCTCCTAGAGCCCATAAGAAAATCTTGGATGTTCCTACCAAGGCTAAATCTTTGCCTTCGTCCCCGGCTGGGGACTCCCACCAACCAAAACCTAAAAAGGCTAAAGTTTCAGCTCTGGAGCTCACTCAGTCAGCCCCAGTGCTTTCGGTGCCTAGACATTCGGCATCGAGGCCTTCAGCTCCATTAGTGATCTTGGCTCCGTCTTCTCCTGCAGCCTTCACTATATTGGCACCGAGGGGCTCCTTGGTTCAGACTATTACCACTGTATTGGCACCGACCATTCAGTCGGTGCAGACCTTGACCACGTTGGCTCTGACATCTTACTCGGAACCAATGCCATTATTGTTGACTCCAGTTTTGTCAGTTCCAGCTTCGGCATCAACAACCACTTTGGCGCCGATCCCTGTGTCGGTCCAGACCATGAACTCGGCACCGATGACTTCTTCGGTGCAGACACCTGTAGTCCAGTCTCTCTTGGCACTGTTGTTCTCGGAGTGGACTGGTGAGATGGGCACCGAGTTTGCCTTTTCTGTGGATAGGCCTGTTTCTCCCTCAGTCTCTGTGAAGTCCACTAGAAGCCTTTCTGAACACGATGTGTTGTGTCTTATGGATCAGGTGCTCTTGGCCAGAGGTATCCCCCCCCCCAGGAACTATCCTTCCTTGGGAGGTGATCACCTGTCTCCAAAGACCCCTTCTTATTCTCCTCCTTCATTGCCTTTGACGTCCATGGATATAGCAGAGACTTCCCCTGCTGCGGTTCCCTTTATGGATCTCACTAAGGAACCACAGTTGCTTTCATGACAGGAAAGTTTTGCTATGACCCAGGATGTCAGTTGTGACACGCATAGTTTGCTGCTCCACAGCCATCCAAGGACTCCGGGTCAGCAGGCTGAGCCACTTAGGGGAGAGGTGACCCCTGTCCTAGACATTCACTCCTCTTCAGGTGGACCAGCAATCCAACTAATGGAGAAGGCTTTCGCTGCTGCTGGCGATACTGGACTGTCTATCCCTCTGCCCTCCTCTGGTACACTGGTTTCACAAGTCGCACCGAGCAGACACCAGTTGAAGGGCCTCAGGACATATTCCTACAGGAAACCCCTTTTCTGCTGTCTTCCCCAGCTTTTCCCACCGAGGAAGTCCACCAGAAAAGTTTGTGTAAGAGGAAGCACATGAACTCCACTGAGGAGTCCTGCACTGAAGACACAGATTTTGATGAGGTGGAAGGTTCCCCTTGGTCACCCTCTGAGGTATCCTTTGGTGATATCCTCAAAATCCTGAAACAGAGAGGTGATTGGCAGTCCTCTAATCTGACCTCTGTTGCATCTGTGTTCCTGCAGGCCTTTTGTGCCCAGCCCCCTACCTCCTGGGTTACTCCACCTGCCGACAAACTTGTCTGGCTTATCGTGCAGTGTGCTTGGAAGGCTCCTGACACAGTCAAAGCTATTCCCCAGAGGCCAGATAAGATTTTGTCCCCTCCTGCTACGGATCCCTATTGGTCAACAGGTCTTCCTGTGGATGCTTTGGTGGTGGCAGCCGCAACAAAAAAGGATCTGGCAGAAGAAGAAAGCCAAACTGCCCATCCACCTATCAAAGAGTCCCGGGCCCTGGACAGGATAGGGAAGTGCACCTTTGCATCAGCGACCTTTACTATCAGGTCCCTGAATTATATGGCACACTTTACCAGGCTTCAAAGGGATCTAATTTCTGAGCTTTCTGAAACCTTGGCTGGTGCCGTGTCTGATGAGGTCTGTGACAAAGTGGTCTTTTAGCTGGCCACCATTGAGTCTATATCTAACTCCTCTATGCGACTAATATCTCACGCATCAGAAGGAGCAGCTAGAGCAGCGGGTTCAGCTGCGGACTTGAGACGACATGCCTGGATGCGCTTGTGCAATTTCACGGAACCCTTTAAGGCTTCCTTTCTTAATGCTCCCATTGAGGCCTCCTTGTTGCTTGGACCCAAAGTTATAAGCACACTGGCCAGATCTGAACAGGATGGTAAGACTCTTTCTGCTGTAGGTGTCCATTATTCTTCCCCTCAACGTGCTTTCTCCTGAAACCAAAAGAGTGAGAAGATATGGTTCAAGAAATCTCAGGGTCCTTTCTGTGACACACAGGCCAAGTTCTCCCCTAGAGGCAGAGGGGGAAACTCACAGGGAAGACGCTCCTTTTGGGGCAGGGGAGGTCCGCGTAACCAGGTTTCCAGGGATTCTTTCCCTTGCCAATCCTACCAGCACTCCTGAAGAGCGGCCCAACTCCTTTCCTCTGGAGGTGGCTGGGGGACGTTTCTCCTTGTACCCTTCTGCCTGGCTAACCATCACCACTGATTCTTGTGTACGAAGGATTATAACCAGTGGTTATCATATCCCCTTTGATCTTTGTCCTGTCCCTTCAACAAACCTTCCCGACATTCCACCCAATCAAACGGAAGCAGCAGCACTAGAGATAGAAAAGCTGCTAAGAAAGAGAGTCATCCAAATAGTCCCTCCAGACCAGATAGGATCCGGATTCTACTCAAGACTATTTTTGGTGCCAAAGAAAACCGGGAACTGGAGACCAATTTTGGATCTCAGTGTATTGAACAAGTTTGTGAGAGTACAAAAATTCTGGATGGTCACAATACAGTCTATCCTCCTGCTTTTGGAAAAAGATGATTGGATGTGCTCGATAGATCTTCAAGATGCATATTACCACATAAAAGTGGACAGGCCATCAAGAAGATTTCTGCGCTTCCATGCGGGAGCCAGTCACTACCAGTTTAGAGTACTGCCCTTCGGACTCTCTACAGCCCCCAGAGTGTTCACAAAGTGCATGGCAGTTATCACAGCTCACTTGCGACTTCAAGGATTCCAGGGGTTTTCATACCTAGACGACTGGCTCATTTCCACCCCCACCAGACATCTACTGGAAGAAGCCCTGGCATACTCTCTCCTCACTGCACAAAGGCTAGGCATAACCATAAACTGGTAAAAATCCAATCTCACCCCATCTCAGTCGACAGAATTCATAGGGGTTATCTTGGACACAAAGAACTGCAGAGCTGCTATTCCAGAGCACAGAATTTTAAGGATAAAGCAACAACTGATTCCAATCCTTTCAAAGGAGAAATCCACGGCTCATTCGGTTCTACAGCTGTTGGGTTCCATGGCAGCCTCCATCACCATTGTCCCCCTGGCCAGGTTTCACATGAGGATTCTACAATGGCTACTGCTCACCCAATGGTATCCCTTTCAGCATCCTCTTTCAGCCATGATTCGAGTAACCCACAGGTGCAAACAGGATTTAAATTGGTAGATGACACACCATCTGTCACAATGGTCTTGCCCCTTCTCCCCCCAGCAACTCAAGCCCACAGTGACAACGGACGCCTCCCTGATGGGGTGGGGGGCTATGTCAGGGACAGACAGTCCAAGGCACTTGGTCTGAACTGGAGACCCACCTGCATATAAATGTTCTAGAGCTGAGGGTGGTGCTTCTGGCGTTGCAAGTATTCCATCCCCTGTTGCCATCTGGGACAATTGCAATTCAATCAGACAACATGGCGGTGGTCTGGTACATCAACAAGCAAGGTGGAACCAAATCTTACCCCCTTTGTCAAGAGGCCATGAGGATATGGCAATGGGCGAAGGCTATCAACTGTTTTCTTCTAGCAACGCACATTCCCGTGAGTTCCAACGTGATAGCAGACAGACTCAGCAGGTGCATTCTTCAACCTAATGAGTGGTCCCTGAACCCCTTGATAGCGGCAGAGATCTTCCACCGCTGGGGCCGTCCTTGCTGCGATCTCTTTACATTCCTGACCAACTACAAATGCAGTAATTACTTCACCCTGATTCCCCCACCGGGACAGTCACCCAGGGATGGTCTAGTCCACGATTGGCCCTCGGGTCTTCTTTACGCATTCCCACCCTTTCCCCTCATTCCCCAGTTTCTGAAGAAAGCCCATCGGTTGAAAAGCAAGGTGATCCTCATAGCACCATATTGTCCTCGACAGATTTGGTTCCCCTTCCTTTGGTCTCACCTACTAGATTGACCATGGATTCTCCATCCAACCCCGGAGTTGATCTCACATCCACAGAACCTGATTCATCCCAACTTGAACAGCCTGAAGCTCACAGATTGGCTACACCAATTCCCTTGATTGCCAGGCAGAATGATCTTTCTTTACCAGTATGTGTCATTCTCATAGCATCTCATAAGTCTTCCACTAGAATTACTTATCTGAGCAAGTGGAAAAGATTTACCTATTGGCTGAAAGATAAACAAGTAGATCCCTTCTCAGCACCAGTGTCGATAATACTAGACTATCTGGCTGACCTTTTCCAATCGGGTCTATTGGCCTCTACCATTAGAGTTCCTTTGGCTGCAATTTCTAATTTTCATGAGGGTGTCCAAGATTCCTCTCTTATGTCCCACAAATTGTGCAAGACCTTCATAAAAGGTGTGAATCATCTGAAGCCACCTTTTATAGAACCTATTCAACCATGGGATTTATTATTAGTTCTACAAGCTCTGACAATGCCACCTTTCGAACCAGCCTCTTCTTGCAACCTCAAGCATTTGTCATGGAAAACCTTGTTTTTGATCACCATTACTTCTGCCAGACGTATTACTGAGCTTCAAGCTTTATGTATCAAGAGTCCATACTTGATTTTTCATAGAGATAGAGTGTCTCTGAGAACTAATCCATCATTTCTGCCAAACGTGATCTCTGAAATGTCCATTAATCAAACCATTGAATTGTCAGTTTTCTTTCCCAGTCATTCAAACAGAGGAGAGTATTGCCTACATACCCTAGATATCCACAGGCAAATCCGTTTTTACTTAAACAGGACTAGGTCCTTTCCTAAATCTGACCAGTTATTTTTGGCCTTTTCTGGACCTAGATTAGGATCTGCTGTTGCTAAGGTCACATTAGCTAGATGGTTGAAGGATTGTGTGACCTTCATTTATACTCAACGTAATATCTCGCCTACTACCATCAAAGCTCATTCAACAAGGTCAGTGGCAACTTCTGCTGCCTTCCATGCCAGAGCTTCTTTACATGACATCTGTGCAGCTGCATACCTTCATCAATCATTACAAATTGGATTTGGCCTCCAGGGGAAGAGCATCTTTCGGTTCTATGGTGTCAGGAATGTCCTTCCATGAGAGCCTTACACAATGATATCACACCAAAAAAGTTTAATACATAAAGCTTTTGGGTCTACACCCTTTATCAGTATAAAGTAACTGCAGTATTACAACATTTAAGTAGGAGAAACCTTACAGTCACATGCTTCAGCCCATCCCTCAACCCAACCAAACAATTAACTCTTAAAGGAATAACTAATCTTAGCACATTTCATAAAACATTTTCATAAAGCATTCTCATAAAACTTTGTCATTTTAAAATGAATAAAAACATAAAAATATAATAACAAAATTACACCATAAATATACATACTTATGTATAAAAAATAAAAAATAAAGATGTATATTAATAAATAAACGATATAGTCAACATTAATAACCAAAGAATATAATAACCATCAAAATATCATAAGAAATATAGTGGCTTGGGTAGCAGTAAAAGAAGGGGGGAAGTGAAAGATTTATTAAATACAAGGTTGTGAGGGTGGCCTAATGGTTAAGGTGTTTGCCTTACAAACACAAGGTACAGGGTTTGAATCTCACAGGGGATAACTGGCTAGGCTTAAAATGGCTTGCAAGGGCAGTTAGCCTAGTACTAACCTATGAACCTATATATAAATTCACAATATATTATGCTTATGTATTAAAGTCTTTCCCTCTGTCTCTTAACTAAAACAGGCTTTAAACTAACAGCATTATTCAGACCAGGAGGCATATCTGCCTGAAGCCTGATAATCCATTCCAGCTCCTTTAGCTCTAAACAGTTATTTACATCACCCTTCCTTTTACTAATTTCTACTGTGGCCAATACCCTAAATTTAAAATCATGTTTTTCACCTTTATCTATGGCGTGTTTACTCAATGCATTTGTTAATACTTTTCTCCTAACTTCTGATTTATGCTCAACTATTCTTTCTCTCAACCTCCTAGTGGTTTTACCCACATAAAATTATGTACAGAGCATACAAGTAGCCAAATAGACCACCCTTTCCTCCTTACAAGTTGTCATTGTCCATAACTTAAAAACCTCTCCACTCGTGGGGTGTTTAAATATATTTTCACCTTCATATAGATTATTGCAACAAGAACAGTTATAGCATTTCCTTGTCCCTATTAACCTATCAATTTCCTTAGTTTTCACTTCAAAGTCTTTATAGCACAATTTTTGCTTTAAGGCTTCAGAGCTTCTATAAGCAAACCTAGGCCTATCCCCCACAATGGACTTTATCTCAGGCATGGCTAACAAAATTGGCCAATTCCTTCCTATTATATTGTTCACACAACGTGTATTCAGATTATAAGTTGTCAAATATCTCACTAATTTAACTTCTTCATGTGAACTATCTTCATACATCATCATACCACCTAACAAAACTGGTCTATATTTAATCTGCCTCCCTCTAGTTACTTCCTCAATTGCTTTATTTATTAACTGCTTTGAGTAACTGCTCCTCTCAAACTCCTGAGACATAATTTCTACTTGTTCATTAAATATAGTTTCAACAGTATTTAATTTACTCAGTCTAATGAACTGTGCCTTTAATATTCCTCTAAAAATATGGGGGGCATGCATACTATCCTTACCTACATATCTCAAAGCATCCACTTCCTTTCTAAAAACCTTAGACTCTAGTTTATTATTGTTCTTAAACAGAGTTACATCTAAAAAATGTATACTACAATAAGATGCTTCCATTTTAAACTTTAGGAAATCAGTTGACTCATTCAAATATTGCACATAACTTTCCAACTCCATAAGGGAACCTCTCCACAACAAAAAACAATCGTCTACAAATCTCTTATAAAATAATACTTTGTCATTAAGCTGATTATTCTTATCTAATATCACCCTTTTCTCCCACTCATACAGCACTAGATTAGCATAGGTGTTAGCGACAGGCGTACCCATCGCTACCCCAGAGAGCTGAAGATATGGTTCACCACCAAAATTAAAAACATTATGTGCCAAAACCACCTCCAAAAGGGTACATATAGTTTCAATTTCTCTTCCATGCATCCTTACCTCACTATTCAAAAAATCACGTATGGCATTAACGCCATAAACATTAGGTATAACAGTGAATAATGAGGTAATGTCCATGGTAACCAAAACATACTCATCCAAGACACAATCTAACTGCCACATATACAAGCTGTTTAAAAAATCATTTGTGTCCTTCAAAATAGTGGAACAAATTCCCAAATACTTCCCTAACACATTTTGAAAATATTTGGAAATGGGTTCTGTTATCCAACCACCACCTGAAACAATAGGTCTCAGGGGTGGATTTGTGATATCCTTATGTATCTTCAGAATACCATAGATCTGAGGTATTCTTGGACAGGGGACACTAAAATAATTAAACAATTCTAAACTCAAATCATTGGTTACTTGCAACTCATAGATAGCCATATTCACTTCAGCAATTATTTTTTGTATGTCAAAAAATGAAACTTTTCTAAAAGTATTAGCATAATTCAACAACTCTTTAAACTTCATGAAGTAAATATCCTTCTCCATAACTACAACCGCACCCCCTTTATCAGCTTGCTTTATTACTATGGTGTTACATGCCTGTAACTCTTTCAGAGCTAGGTACTCAGAATACGTTATATTATAAACCTTTTTATTAGCAACATTTCCCCTGTAGTATGCACATAACTCACGTTCAACAATATCAAAAAAAGCTACTAGAATAGGGCATAAAACAGGCATAAATACACTTAATTTTCTACACAATGGCACAGATGACTCGTCATTTTTAAAAATGAGTTTAAGACTAACAAGTCGTAAAAAAAGTTTCAAATCTATTACTGCTTGGACTATGTTAGCCCTCATATTAGGGATAAATTTAAGGCCCTTACTCAAAATTAAATCTGACCAGTTATTTTTGGCCTTTTCTGGACCTAGATTAGGATCTGCTGTTGCTAAGGTCACATTAGCTAGATGGTTGAAGGATTGTGTGACCTTCATTTATACTCAAGTGTAATATCTCGCCTACTACCATCAAAGCTCATTCAACAAGGTCAGTGGCAACTTCTGCTGCCTTCCATGCCAGAGCTTCTTTACATGACATCTGTGCAGCTGCATACCTTCATCAATCATTACAAATTGGATTTGGCCTCCAGGGGAAGAGCATCTTTCGGTTCTATGGTGCTCAGGAATGTCCTTCCATGAGAGCCTCCCAGGAATAGAGGTAGCTGGGGACTCTGTCCCATGCGTAAGGAATGTATGAGGATTAACAATATCAGATAAAGAAATTATGTCTTACCATAACGTTCCATCTGTATTGTTGATCCTCGTTCAGTCATTACAACCCTCCCTCCTTCCCCCTCCTGTGGTTTCAAGTGGATCTCACCATCCGGTTCTCTTAGGTTATTTGACCAGAGGTAGTCTCTACCTTCTTTGACTTGCAAACTCAATCTGAAGTAACAGGGAGAGGGGAATTGTGGGTAAGAGTTTAGCTTGAGAGTTTGAAGCTGACACGAGCTTGGAAAATGGCCGTCTCGGTTCCGAGGTTGGAACCAATACCCATGCGTAATGACTGAACGAGGATCAACAATACAGATGGAACATTATGGTAAGACATAACTTCTTTTTCCAGCTCAGAAACTGTAGTTTTATTGGCCATTTTGGGCTATTTCTATCCCTTTCATCTTTCTGCTTAAAAACCCATGTTTGCACAGGTTTTGCACATCATGCAGTGCCACTTACCTAGGATTAAACTATTCCCAGTGTCTAAAGTCTGTTCTTCAGTTTTTTTAGAAGTAGCCAGTTTTTAATTTTACCACTTGAATCTACTTTTCCATACTCAGCACTACTTCAGATCTGTTGTAAGCACTAAATAATCTATAAATTACTGAAGCACTGAAACTTTCTCATTTCCTAGTGGTTAACAGTTTTGTGCTTATCTTCTTCAAGTTACTTCGAGGAAAACAAGTCTAGTACTTACCTCCTTCACTTGTCTAGAGGGAATTAGTGATTACCCAGGCATGTCCAAGGGATGGCTCCCGGTGTTCTCTCCTCTCTATCTGATTAATCTGGGCATCTTGGGGCAATGTAGCAATTGCCTCATGTACACTGACAACTCTCTCCTTCTACCACCCAACACTACAACCTGTGAGAGATACATTTATCTTGCCAAACTGGAGGCAAAGCTCTCTCAACACAAGACTGAACTTGTCAGTCAAGTGGAGAAGATGAACACTTGCACCACATCACACTCATCACAGTCCCACTATACCTACACCAACCAAAACCCACACATAGATACACAAAAACATTCTTGGAGGCTCTCAATAAGAATCTTCCCAAGCAGCAGAGACCTCCAAAGCAGAAACACAAGCAGCCTCCACCCCTCAACACAACCTAAAAGACACATAACACATAGACCCAGTATGCCACTCAACCACAGCCCATAAGGCAAAACAATGTGCCTAACACATTAGTCATAGGTGACTCTATAGTCAGGCCCACTGATGTTCCACTCACCAGAATAGACAAGGAGAAGATTACTGTTAGCTTCCTGTTGGGTGCCAAGATCTGCCATATAACCCACGCACTCAGGTCACTCAACAGCAAGTACAAATATGACTCAGTCATTGTCCATGGTGGTGTGAATGACCTGAGACGTATCTCCATGGACTACATGAAAAGAGACATGGAGGAGCTCTCTGATCTTGTAATCCAGGCAGGTATGTCCCTAGCCCTGAGTAGCATCCTCCCTTTGCCCAGAATGATACCGCATTACAAGGACAAAATGATCGACTTCAACAATTGGCTAAGCTTCTGGTGTCATTCCAAGGGGATCCAGTATCTGTCTGCCTGGGAAAACATGGTCAACAGGCCATGATGCTTTGCTAGAGATGGCATGCACTTGTCGTCCCTGGGATTCCAGATACTGGCTAAGGCTCTTGCCACCCCTGTAGTGCCTTTCTTAGGCAAGGTTCAAACGACAAACCCACCACTGTAACAGATACAGGCAAGTAAGGGTAATGCTACTCAATGCTAGAAGTCTAAACCTCAAAATGCACTCACTCAAAGCACTCCTTAAAATAGAGAATGTTAATATATGCGCAGTGAATGAAACCTGGTTCAAGGCTTCAGGTAGCACCCCCTGCATTGCGAGGATGTAACTCATACCATACCTTTCGGCCATCTAACCAGGACCAGAACACCAAGGGCAGAAGAATGTCCATATTCATCAAGGATATCCATACCTCCATTCCAAAATTATCCAACTAACTCTGGGCAAAACTGCAATCCATATTGTAGCTTGCTACAGATCCCCCACCATGCCCCAGGATTCCCACTCCTCTTTTCTTGATATACTGGAAAATATTAGGGTTCAACCAAACACCCTAATAATGGCTGATTTCTACTACCCCACCATTAACTGAGAAAACTACTCATGTACCAACTACATCGCTCAATGCTTTCTAGAATTCATAAACTCCAGTGCCCTGGATCAACTTATCCACACCACCACCAGTGGCAATAATATCCTAGACGTAGTCATTACCAACGTGAGTGACCGGTGTTCCACACCTGAAGTCAACTCCTCGTTGGTCAGATCTGACCATAAGCTAATCACCATAGATATCCATATCCTGCTCCCACTCCCCATTAAGGAAACCACTTTAAAAATTTCTCTAAAGCCAACTTCATGCTTCTTAAGACAGAAGTGGCAAACTTTACGACACCCATGCAGATGAACAATACAGTTATGACTGCTGAATCTTATACAATTGCACTCTATATGCACTTACATGAGTACATGGATCGTGGTATCCTTAGCAGAACCAAGATGCTATCCTCCAAAGAAGGAAGCCAATCTGGTGGTCGTCTGCTATAAACAAACTCTACAACATAAGGAAAAAACTGTTGCAAAAGAGAGTAAAATCCTATGAGTGGAGGAGCTCTCTAGTCAGCCTCAGTAAGAAGTTGAGATCTCTCATAAAATCCTCCAAAGCCAGCTATGAAAACAAGATTGCCACTGACTCTAAGGACAACCACAAAGCATTCTATAGCTATGTCAAGAATCTTAGCAGCAATACCCAGATATGCTCTGAGTTACACCACAATGGCATGAAAATTATGGAACCAACTAATATCACCAATATCCTGGCTGATAGGTTCAGTGCCAACTTTACCTCCCACCCCCTAAAGGGCCCATATCTATAACGAAATAATGCAGTGCCCCTGCAATCACAACTGAGCAGGTAAAAAAAGCTAAGAACACAGCATCCATGGTACCAGACAACATTCCAGGCTGCGTTCCACATGAACGTCAGAACAAACTGGCACACCACCTAAGCAGCATGTTCAATCACAGCCTTATGTCTGGCTTTGTACCCACTGAATGGTGCACAGCAACAACTATACCACTCCACAAAGGGGGAGCCACCACGGACCACAGGAACTATCGCCCTATTAGCCTGACGAACCTGGTTTGCAAGGCCATGGAATGTATCATCATGGAACTCAATAAACAAAGACATTGGTAACCTCCAAACTTTGGACCCCACACAGTTCGGGTTTGTAAAGGACAGATCATACTTCCTGAACCTGATTGACTTCTTCAAAACAGTCACCAAAGCCGTAGACGAGGGTAAGACAGTTCACACAGCCTATCTTGAGCTCACCAAGACTTTCAACACCATCCCCCATTCTGGAATCATAGATAAACTCACTAAACTGGGTATAAATCCATACATCACAAGATGGGTTGCCAACTGGCTCACTGACAGAACCCACACTGTAAAAGTTGCAGACTCCAAATCTGACTTCAAACCTGTGACAAGTGGATTACCACAGAATTCAGTCTTGGGTCTTCTCCTGTTTGGTATCTACTTCTCTGAAGTACAGGCTAACACAGAGGGCCTCTGGCTGACACAATTAGCAGATGACTGCAAATTCTGTGTCATAGTCGAGTCCCCAAATGATGTGGACATCCTACAGAAGGGCCTCACTGAGACTGATGTCTGGTGTCTGAGCCATGGCCTCAAGCTCAAAGCCAAAAAATGCATTGTCATCCCCTTTGGTAAAAACTCAGTACCCATGAACTACCACATAAGTGGCAGTCCACGTAATGCTGAAGGTGTGATAAGAGACCTTGGGACTCAGGTGTACAGTAGTCTCTCCTTTGATAATCACATCACCACAGTAGTCAGGAAATCCTGCTACATGGCACACCTCATCATGAAAGGGTTCTCATCCAGGAAAAAAGAGGTCATTGTTCCCCTCTACTCGGCTCTCATTAGACCCATTATTGAGTACAATGCCCCCTTTGGAATGTACCTCACAAGACATCTGCAACAGCTGGAAAGGCCACAAAAATACCTCACAAAGTGAATTACGGAACTCAAACAGATGCCCTACGCTGACTGTCTCAAAAAATTCCAGCTTTACTCCATAGCATATCGCCTACTCCGAGGTGATCTCTGCCTAACATACAAAGCTATGTCAAACCCAGAGCTGTTGGACATGCTACACCTAAAGAAATCCCAGTCCCTCTGAACTACATGCTCCAGGGACCTAAACCTTGTCACCACAATAAACAGAACATGCTGAAGGGCTAGATTCCTGTCCCATAGACTTCCCATACTCTGGAGCAAGCTACCTATCCATGTCAAGCAGAGTTCCTCATTAGCACTCTTCAAGAAAAATCTTGATGAGTAGATGGGAAATAGGAAATTCACCCCGGGGATCACTTCTGTGTCTCTGCTTGACAGAGGCACAGGAAAATAACCTTCTTGGGTGGTGAAAGCCAGGGAACCTTGTTGGCTAGGCTTGCATAGGCCCTTGGGCCAATAGCCTAGTGTATATATATATATATATGTCCACGCTGGTGTAAACGACCTGAGACGTACCTCCTTGGACTACATGAAAAGAGACATTGAGGAGCTCTCTGATTATGTAGCCCAGGCAGGTATGACCCTGACCTTGAGCAGTATCCTACCTTCACCAAGAATGATGCCACAATACAGAGATAAGATGATCAGCTTTAACAATTGGCTTAAACTCTGGTGTCATTCAAAGGGGATCCAATGTCTGTCTGCCTGGGATGACATGCTGGACAAGCCACGCTGCTTCGCAAGGGACGGCTTGCACCTGTCACCCTGGGATTCGGATATTGGCAAAGGCTCTTGCCACCCCCATAGTGCCTTTTTAGGCAAGGCTCAAATTCTAAACCTACCACCCTAGAACACAAAAAGGAAAAAACTAAGGGTAATGCTGCTCAATGCCAGAAGTCTAAATCTCAAAATGCACGCACTCGAGGCCCTTCTCAGTATGGAGAACATCGATGTCTGTGCTGTGACAGAAACCTGGTTCAAGGCTCCTGAGAGCACCCCAGCACTATCAGGTTTTACCTCATATCATGCGTTCCGCCCCAAAATCCGGACAATACCAAGAAAGGAGGGGGTATCCATATTCATCAAGGACACCCACACCTCAAGACTGGTGGCAACGACGATGCATCGGAGACCATCCAGGTGCAATTAACCATAGGCAAGACTGCTCTGCAAATTGTAGCATGTTACAGGCCACCCTCACAAACTCAGGAACCTCACATGGCCTTCCTGAAAACACTGGAGGATAAATGTATCACCAAACACCATCATACTAGGTGACTTCAATTACCCTAATATAGACTGGGAACACTACTCAAGCCCAAACACCCTAGCCCAAAAGTTCCTGGAATTCATAAACTCAAATGCCATGGAACAACTAGTCACCATCCCCACAAGAGGAGAAAACATACTTGATCTCATCATCACGAACATGGGAGCACAATGTTCAACACCGGAAGTATACCCTCACTGGTGAGATCAGATCACAAACTAATCTTGCTGGAGGTCCTCATCCCACCCCCACCTGAAATAAAAAGACCACAGTAAAGAACTTCTCAAAGCCGACTTCACACTTCTAAAGACTAGTGTGGTCTCCTTTAAGGCCCCGAGCGGAAAACAGTACTCAAGCCGCTGAATCACTTACAAATGCCTTCTACCAGCACCTGCAGGACTGCATGGATAAGGCAATCCCAAGCAAAACAAAGACTCTTTGTACCAAAGGCAAGCGTCCAGTCTGGTGGACCCCAGCCATAAACAAACTCTACAACAAAAGGAGGAAGCTACTACAAGATAGAGCAAAATCCTTAAAAGGTAAGACACCTTTGATCACTATAAGTAAAAAACTAAGAGCTCTCATAAAATCATCCAAAGCAAATTTTGAGAGAAAAATAGCTAAAGACTCAAAAGACAATCATAAGGCCTTCTTTAGCTATGTTAGAAACCTGGGAGGAAACTCCCAGATATGCTCAGAACTAGTTCAAAATGATGTGAAGATTACTGATCCTACAGACATTGCCAACATACTGGCTGACAGGTTCAGTGCAAACTTCTCACCCCCCCTCCCCCCTAAAAGGAGAGATATCTATACCAAATGACTGCAGCCCCCCAAACATCTCTAACGCCCAAGTGAGAACTGCTCTCTCCAAAGCAAAAAACACAGCATCCATGGGACCTGATGGTGTCCCTGGCTGTGTGCTCCACGAACTCAACGAGAATTAAACCCACAGCTGGGACAGCTGTTTAATCATAGTCTCACCTCTGGATACGCACTCCAGGAGTGGCGCACTGCAACTGTGGTCCCACTTCACAAAGGCGGTGCCTCCACCGACCCTGGAAATTACCGGCCCATTAGCTTGACAAGCCTTATCTGCAAAGCCATGGAGAGGATCATAATGGACCTCATAAATAAAGACATAGGGAATTTGCAGACTTTGGATCCAACCCAGTTTGGCTTTGTCAAAGGCAGATCATGCCTTTTAAACTTGGTTGACTTTTGAAACAGTCACCAAAGCCATTGATGAGGGAAAGGCAGTCCATACAGCCTACCTCGATCTGGCGAAGGCCTTCGATACAATACACCACTCGGGTATCATTGAAAAACTCATCAGCTTAAATGTTAACCCATACATCACAAGATGGGTTGCAAACTGGCTGAGTGACAGAACCCACAGGGTCAGAGTTGCTGGCGCCATGTCAGACTCAAAGCCTGTCACAAGTGGTGTCCCACAGGGCTCAGTCCTGGGCCCACTCTTGTTTGGCATCTACTTTTCCGAAGTACAAGCAAACACAGGAGGGTTATGGCTGACAAAGTTTGCAGATGACTGCAAACTGGGCGCCATAGTCGAAAACACATCTGACACAGATATCCTTCAGAAGGGTCTCACAGAAACGGATAACTGGTGCCAGAGCCATGGCCTAAAGTTAAATGCCAAAAAATGCATAGTCATACCCTTCGGGAAAAACAAGGTTACCCCTAGCTACCATATAGGTGGCAACCCACTGAGCACAGAAGGAGTTATCAGGGACCTGGGGACCCAGGTTGACAGTAGCCTGTCATTCGACACCCATGTAGTTAAAGTAGTTAGGAAGACCTTCTACATTGCCCACCTTATCATGAAGGGATTCACATCTAGATCAAGGGAGGTCATAGTCTCCCTATACTCATCACTCATCAGACCAATGATTGAGTACAATGCCCCATTCGGAATGTATCTGACCCGACACTTGCAGCAGCTGGAGAGGCCACAAAAGTTCCTCACCAAAAGGATAAAGGGTCTCAAAAATCTGTCCTATGCTGCCCGACTGAAAGAACTCCAGCTCTATTCAGTCGCTCACCGCTTGCTCAGAGGTGACCTTTGCCTGACATACAAGGCCATGTCAAACCCAGATTTGATGAATATGCTTCACCTCAAAAAATCTAGATCCGTCAGAGCCACAAGGGCGGGAGACTTAAACCTCGACACGACTATTAATAGGACGTGCTGGAGGGATAGATTCATCACCCAAAGACTCCCTATGCTGTGGAACAAAATCCCGGTATATGTGAGGCAGAGCACCTCGCTGGCCTTGTTCAAGAGAAATCTTGACCAATGGATGGGAGATCGCAGATATATTTTTTTTACGTGGGAAAAACCATTAGGTGTTTACGTAATAGGATTTATGATCACCAATACAGCATCAAAAAACATGACGAGAATAATGCTTTATGGAAACATATTAAATTGAGCAAGGACTGTAGTAATTTCACATTTGGGATTTTGGAGGTTGTTAGTTGTAATGTAAGGGGAGGGGACATTAAAAAAAATGGTTAGTGATAAGGAAGTTAGATGGCAGGTTAAATTAAATGCTTCCACTTATCCTGGAATTAATGAGCATGTCTCCATAAAACCCATTTTAGATAATCGTAGGTAAATGGTTGTAATGATTTAGTTTTGTTATTTTAAATGCATTTTAAATGAATTAAAATAAGTTTTAAACTCATGTTTTTAACAAATTCAATGGTAATCACTACATTTCAGGTAGTGAGTTTAGGTTTTGTAAGTAATAATGGAAGGTATCTGTTTTAGCACTAGCACTTTAAAATACTTATGGATGTGTGTCATGTGATGAATTATAAAGTATTTAAGTGAGCAGTATTCATTTTACAATGTGTTCTGATGAAGTCTCTAGTGGATGAAAGCGCTCAACAGTGTAACAGTATATTAGATTAAAGTATTCGTGTTTGGAATTACTGGTGTCGTGCTGGTGTTTTACTTTATTTCTGAGACAGGGAGGAGTGTTGGTTTCGTTTTTATTTGGTGGACTGTTCTCAGCTTCATTTCATTTCTAGATCGCAGATATACCCCAGGGATTACCTCAGTGTCACTACTAGACAGAGGCACAGCAAAATAATGGGTATAGTTCCCCATACTAAAGGGGTGGCGTAAGCCACAAAACTATGGGCTAGGCTTGTAAATGCCCTCGGGCAGATAGCCTAGTATGAACCTATGAACCTATGAACCTATATATATATATATATATATATATATATATATATATATATATATATATATATGGATCTACTTCTAAATCTTGAACATCATATAACTGAACTTCATTTTCTCAGGGTAAGTAAACACTTGACCAAACTTACACAAAACACACTCCAATGTAAGTAACCCCCCCCCGCCAACTATACAGTATATACCAACTCCTGGGAAAAATTTGCCTTTTGGGTATTTAAGCTTTCTCGATTTTCATCTCGCAAAAATGAAGTTCGGTTATATGAGGTTCATGGTTTACAAGTAGATCCATATATATATATATATATATATATATATATATATATATATATATATATATATATATATATATATCATCATCATTATCATCATCTTCTTTCGGCTGTTCCTGTTAGGGGTCGTCACAGCGGATCATCTGTTTCCATTTCTTCCTGTCCTCTGCATCTTGCTCTGTCACACCAACCATCTGCATGTCATCTCTCACCACATCCAAAAAACTTGTCTTAGGCCTTCATCTTTTCCTGTTATCTGGTAGCTTCATCCTTAGCATCTTTTTCCCAATATACTAATCAGCATCCCTCCTCAACACATGTCCAAACCAACGTAATCGTGCCTCTCTGGTTTTGTCTCCAAACCATCCAACCTGGGCTGACCCTCTAATATACTTATTCCTAATCCTGTCCACCCTCGTCACACCCAGTGCAAATCTTAACATCTTTAACTCTGCCACATCCAGCTCTAACTCCTGCCTTTTTGTCAATGCCAAAGACGTGGCACTCACTGGGAGATAAATCTGTCCCTCCAGCATGTCCTATTTAAGTTGCAAGCCATATTTAAGTCCCTGGAATGGGTAACCCTAGACCCATTTGATTTACAAATATGCAGTAAATTCATTAGGTTTGGGTCTTGGGTTGCTCTGTAGGCCAGGCATAAGTCTCCCTTAAGAAGTCTATACAATACAGAGTATAGTGACAGGGATTTTAGTCTGTCCATGTAAGGCACATGCTGGAGGCCCTTGATCTTCTTTGTTAGAAACCTCTGAGGTCTCTCTAATTGCTGTAGATGCTTAGTATGGTACATACCGAATGGGGCATTATACTCAGTTATTGGAAGGTTAAGTGCCACCAAGTATAGGGGGTTATAACTTCTTTTGCTGTTGAGATGATGCCTTTACTAATCAAGTGAGCTATGAGGAAAGCTTTCCTTACAATGGTAGACACGTGGTGGTCGATGTTAAGGTCACAGTCAACCTGTGATTCCAGGTCCCTTATCATTTCATGGGTACTTAGGGTACTGTTATTGATTTGATAGTGTGAAGGGACATTGTGCTGAAGAGAATGATGATGCATTTCTTTGCATTCAGTTTGAGACTGTGACTAATACACCAGTCGTTGGTCTGTGTGAGACCCTCCTGGAATATACTGACATTATTTGGGGATTCAGTGATTGCACCTAGTTTGCAGTCATCTGCAAACTTGGACAGCCACAACCCTTTAGTTTTGACCTGAACTTTTGAGAAGTATATACCAAACAGTAGGGGGCCCAGCACTGACCCCTGTGTCACCTCACTGGTAACAGGTCTGCTGGTTGATGTGGAGTCACCCACTTTGATAATGTGTGTGTCTGGTTTGTGAAGCAGTTGGCAACCCATCTTACAACAGAGTGGTTTACATTCAGTTTGCTAAGTTTATTGGTAATGTGAGATTTTGTCAAAAGCCTTTGCCAGGTCGAGGTATGCTGTGTGCACAGATCTGCCCTCATCAATGGCCTTGGCCACACTTTCAAAGAAATCCACCAGATTTAACAAACAGGATCTGTCCTTCACAAAGCCAAATTGAGTAGGATCCTGGGTTTGGAGGTCACCTATGTCTTTATTTATGAGGTCTATAATGATATGTTCCATGGCCTTACAGGTGAGGCTGGTCAGGCTTATGGGTCTTTCATTCCCCAAGTCTGTTGCTAGGCCACCTTTGTGGAGGGAAATAACTGTAGCTTTTCTCCATTCTGCAGGGACAAAGCCTGTGGTTAGGCTATGATTGAGAAGGGTACTTAGTGGTGATGCTAATTCATGTTTTAACCTGTTTAGAAGACAGCCTGGGATGTCATCTGGTCCCATAGAGGCTGTATTCTTTGTCTTGGACAGGGCTTTGAGAACCTGCTCTTCAGATATGTTAGGTGGGGGAGTTTGGGGGAGGGTTTGTTGTAAGTTAGGAGGAGATAAGGGAGTGAAATATTTACCAAACCTATCCACTAGCAGGTTCGCAATCTCTGTGAGGTCAGTGTGTGTGATACTGTTCACCACCAGTTCTGCGCATGTTTGGGTCCTGCCCTTTAGGTTATTTACATAGCTGTAAAAGACCTTATGGTTATTCTTGGCAGTATTTGCTAGGTTTCACTCAAAGGAGCTTTTGACAAGTTGTCTTATTTGCCTGTTAAGGCTGAGGAGGGTGCTTTTCCATTGTTGGGTCCTTATCTTTGTTTGGACAGCACCTTTTTGCATTTTGTAGAGTTTGTTGACGCAGGAAGTCCACCATGGCAGCTTGATTTTACTTGGGGTTCTGGCTTTGATTCTATCTGGCACAGCTGAGTTTATACACTTATGCAAGTGATTGTACAAGGCTTTAGTGTAAGCTTAGGCGTAGTTACCACTTTCAGCTTGGGGTGGGGCTTGGAATGCATTTATACCTTCACTTAGGAGGGTATAGTTTGCCTTAGTGAAGTTTTTTAGTCTGATTTCACCCTTTGTGAGTTCTAGTGTTAGTGTCAGTTTGAAGGTGACTGATTTGTAGTCAGTTTTAACTAATGAGGGTCCAACAGTTGCAGCAGTGCATCTGTTAGACATGTCAGTGAGGACCAGATCTAGAACTTTTGTTCCTCTTGTCAGGGTGTGGACAATTTGCTCCAGGGCATTTGAATTCACAAAGTCAAGGAGCTCTTGTGCTAGGGATTTTGGGCTAGAGTCGGTTTCCCAGTTGATGGTAGGATAATTGAAATCACCCATAACCAGTGTGTTCGGTAAAATTTGGATTGTCTTCAGTTTCGTTAAGTAAGCTATGTGAGTGTCGTGAGCCAAGGAGGGGGATCTCTAACTGGCTAGGACTTGACTGGGGAGTCTTACCCACCATAACCTGGACCTGGAGTAACTCCATGGACTTGCCCAGTCTAACTAGACGTGAGGTGAATTTATCTCTAATATAGATTGAAACACCGCCTCCTTTGGTTTTCACACATTCATTTTGCAATCTAAAGGTGTGGAAGGCATTGTAGCCTTACAGGGCCAGGGTACTCTCTGAGGCCTTAAACCAGGTTTCTGTGACTGCAAAGACATCTACAGTGCATCTTCTAGTGGTAGAAATGCTTTCAGGGAGTGCAGTTTTTGGTTTAAGCTCCGAGCATTTAGCAGCATGACCCTTATTTTGTTCTCATTGGTTAATTTCACATCAATAATCTTGTTTTCGTCACCTTGCCTAAAAAAGACACTATGGGGGAGGCAAGACACTTTGCCAGCAGCCAAAAGCCTAGGGGTGCCAGGTGCAAACCATCTCAGGCAAAGCAGCGAGGTTTGTTGACCATGGATTCCCAGGCAGACAGAAACTGGATCCCAATTCGTGTCATAAAAATAGCAAAAACACAGGATGGAGGAAGGGTATGGCTACTGAGAAAGTGATATATTTGAACATCTACTGTTGGTAAGTTTACTTGCACACCACTATGTACTATGTTCATCATTAGATCACTGCTGCAGTAGCCTAAGCTTTATGGAATAAATACCAGAGCTAACAAAGAAAGGGAGAAGTAAGGTGGATCAGAGTCCAGGAGCCTGTTGAGAATAGTTTATAGCAAAGCCTGCTTTGGACCTAGAAAAGTTAGCATAGTATAGTTTGTAATGCTTGTTACACAACTAGATCTCTCCAATATTTGTTCATTGTTCTAGGTTTGGCACCAACTAGATAATCTCTTCCACTTACCCATACATGATTTTCTAGTAGCCAGTTGCTGCCTCTAGTATACTCCTAGAGCCCACCCCCTTCCAAAATGCCACAGAAGTAGTCAGAGCCCTGGTAGAATGGATCCTGACTTTGCCTGGAAGTGTCTTTTTATGTTGACAATAACAAAAAGCTGTAGCATGGTACAGACATTTAGAAATTATCTGTTTAGACCATTCTTCTCCCCTTTTCTTACCATAGGAGACAGCTGTTCAATAATCCTGAAGGTTTTTGTCCTGTCAGTGTAGTATCTTAGTTGCCTGTGGACATCCAAAGTACAAAATAGGGAGATGAATAGTCTGGCTAAGTGCAAACGCTGAAATAATTTTAGCTATAAATGAAGGATTTTTTTTTCTCAAAGTAACTATCCTTATGAAAACGAGGTAGAGATGATTCAGAATAAGAACTTTGTAATCTTGGTTGTCAGAGGAAAGGGTGGAAAAGCATACAGGGACATTGCTGCCCATGGGAATGGAATGGCATCTGTCTTCCAGGCCTATTTGTGTTTCTTTGTCTGTTGTGGCTGGAGGCAAATAGGCCTACTTGAGGACCTCTCCACAGGCTGATCAATTTCTGAAAGACCCCAGATTCAATATCCATTTGTGAGGGTCTGACCCGGTCCTGCTCAGATTGCTTGCAACAATGTTTTGTTCTGTCAGAATGTAAGCATTCTGGGGGGAATGAGTTGCTAGATTCCAGGTTACCATAGCTAGTCTTCAAAAGGGGTAGAGCCTGAATCCCCTCTGTTTGTTTATGCACCATATCACTGTGGTGTTGTCTGAGATTACTGTCAGAGGGCCTAGAATCCAAAGATGTTTTAGAGATTTCAGAACATTTATTAGTGCCATCATTTCTTTGACATTCATGTTTTATTAACTTGCTTTGTTTGTTCCAGAGGTCCTGTACTTTCACTCTTTTGAACACAGCCCCCTGGCAAAATATAATGTATCTGTGGTTACAGACTGAGTAGGCACTGGAAGGGACAAAAGAAGACCTGGGTTGAGAAACAACTAATTTATTCCCCAGAGTAATTCCCTTTACACAAACACCAGCACTGGAATTTGAAATGGAAGGGAGTGCTGGTGATGAGACCAAACAGATGAGAGAAACCATTGAATCTTCCTCATTGTCTCATGTTTACCAACAGTCGCTTAACCCTTAAAGAAACAGACACAGTGTTTGAGTTGTATACTTACACAATGACAATGGCGGCTAAACTCTCATATAGAACTGCACATGGAGTTGTCAAAACCACGCACACAACACCCACCTCACATAGCACACAGCACACACATAATCTAATGTATGCTGAGGCACTTAAAGGCAATCTTCATAAACAGCAAAGATCACCTAGACTGTCCATTATCAAAACTTTGCCTCAGCAAGCTCAAAGGCATTCAGAAAAAATGAACAATGTAACAACATACATACAATCACACTCAATGGAGATCCAAACACTAAGTCCCTAAGGCAAGTAAACACACTTCCCAAGACTCACATCATAGGGGGACTCCATTATAAAACATACTAATGCCTCTTTAACTAGGCAAACAAGAAGAAGACAATGTTTAGTCACTTATCTGCAGCCAGGCTGTGTCACATCAGGCATGCACAGGTACCAGTATGATTCTGTACCTCCCCGGACTATATTAAGAGAGACATTATGGAAATTTCAGACTATGCGTCTTAGCATGAGCAAAAGAGGATTGATTTTAACAGGTCTATATTTTAGTATCGAAGTTTTTAAACTTCGAATGCTGTAATATCGACCCGTTTTTGTCAAAAACTCAAAATAGCGAAGCTACGGAACTTCGAAATCTTACCTAGGGTAAGATTTCGGTTGTCCGTTCCATGGCTTCGCTATTTACTCTACTGTGGTGGAAAGGTTACGGACCGGGGTAAGGTAAGTATGCGAATGGAGGTTACGGACCGGGTTAAGGTAAGTGTGGGAATGGATCAGGGTAAGGTGAGTGTGCGATAGATATGGGACATTAGGGTTAGGGAGCGGGTAAGGTGAGTGTGTGATAGTTAGGGACTTTAGGGTTAGGGAGCATGCAAGGTGAGTGTGTGGTAGTTAGGGGCTTGAGGGTTAGGGAGCGGGTAAGGTGATTGTGCGGTAGTTAGGGACTTTAAGGTTAGGGAGCTGGTAAGGTGAGTGTGCGGTAGTTAGGGACTTTAGGGTTAGGGAGAGGGTAAGGTGAGTGTGTGGTAGTTAGGGACTTTAGGGATAGGGTTGGATTAAGGTGAGTGGATAGGTAGTAGTGTAGGGTTAGAATTATGGTTTTGTTAAGTGTATGTGTGTGGTTTATTTATTTTGGTGTGCTTGTGTTGTGTGTTTCGGAACAGCCAATTTTTTCCCTGGGAAGAAATTTGCTGTTCTGTATGTTTGATATTTTCTGGTTTAGATATTTTAGGTATGATGAAATAGCGTTCGCTATTTAAATTGTGTGATAGGGTAATATAAACGCGATTTTAACAGTTGGATGTCTTTCTGGTGTCATTCTAACTTGATCCAATTTTTGTCATCTTGAGAGGATGTGGTTAACAGAGCATGTTGCTTTGCTAAGGATGGTCTGCACCTGTCCCCTCTATGGTTTTGAATACTGGCTAAAACTTTACACACACCCACAGTGCCTTTTTTAGGCAATGCCAAACTAAGAAGCATACTGACATGATAAAATCAACTCAACTGAACCTCAAGGTGTTACTGCTCAGTGCCAGGAGCCCAAATAAAAAAAAAAAAATGACACTCCCTCCAAGCCCTCCTCACACTCAAGAATATTGACATCTGTGCAATTACCAAGACATGGTTTAAAGTGGTAGAAAATACCCCGGCATTACAAGGTTTCAGTGCTTTCCACACTTTTAGACCAGTGGCTGCACAGACAAGGGCTAAAGGAAGAGATGTTTCAATATACATCAGTAACAAGCATACTTCTAGGGTGGTCAAACAGGATGGCATGCTGGAGTTCCTCCACATGCAGATGACCATAGACAAAATCACGTACCATATCCTAGCCATCTATAGATCACCCTCCATGTCCCAAGAAGCTCACAATGCATGCCTTGACCTACTGGAGACAGTTACCATCCAGCCTAACACCCTACTCATGGGAGACTTTATTTACTCCTCTATAGACTAGGAATCTTACATGGTCAGAAATCTACCAGCACAGAGATTCCTGGATTTTGTAAATACAAACACCCTTGACCAAATAGTGAAATCACCCTCTAGAGACTCCATCATACTGGACCTTGTACTCAGAAATATGGGAGAATGCTGCACCCCTCAATGTCTGGTCCTTCCTGGTAAGGTCTGACCATAAAGCTCTCTCTTTTGAAATCAAAATCAAAATCAACTCTGTAACACCAGTAAAACCAGTTAGTTGGGAGATATTCCAGGCAAACTATCTTTCATTAAATGATGGCTTGTCAAAACTCAATGTGCCTCCAAACCCCGAGAACACAGCAGCCTACATCAAACTTCTCTCTGAAACTCTGTGCAACCATGTCAATGGCTGCATAGAGACTGCTGTACCTACCAGAAGTAAGCCCAGAACTAGTGTCAGACACAAACTACCTTGATGGTATCTCAAATTAAACAGGATATACAACAAAAGGAAAACAAATATGATAAAAATCAGGAAGAGTAATTCCCATGAAGATAAAAACTCTCTCATCAAACCAAAAAGGCAACAAAGAGGGCTAATTAGGTGAAACAAAGCCAACTTTGAGGTTAAGATAACTATAAGTCCTTCTTCAACTATGTCAGAAACCTCAAGGGTAACAGACAGCATTGTGCTCAACTGGTGGGTAATAGTGCCACATTCACCAAGCCTGGCAATATAGCAAACCTGTTGGCAGACAAATTCACTTCCAGCTTTTCTCCCGTCTAAGCCCTGGCCATCCCCCAAGAAATACCCCAAACATAACCTCTCCAACAACAACCAGGGAGCATGTGTTGGCTGTACTTGCTAAAGCCAAGAACACAGTCTCAGTGGGCCAAGATGACATCCCAGGATGTCTCCTGATCTGTCTGAAATATGACTTATAAGGACCCCTGAAGTCACTATTTAACTATAGTCTTAAAATAGGCTTTGTGCTACGAGAATGGAAGACTGTGATTGTCATCTCCTTTCATAAGGGAGGACCTTCAATGGATCCTGGAAACTACAGACTCATTAGTCTGGCTGGTCTAATTTGCAAAGCTATAGAAAAAATTATCATGGAAATTATCAACAGGGACATAAGAGACCTCCAGACACTGTATCCATCCCAGTTTGGCTCTATCAAAGGAAAGCCGTGCTAAGTGAACCTGATGGACTTCTTTGAAAAGATCACTAAGGCAATGGATGAGGGAGAAAGTGGTGCATACTGCCTACCTAGAGCTGGCCAAAGCATTTGATACAATATGCCACTCAGGCATTGTCAAGAAAATTACAGAACTAGGCATAAATCCCTTTATTGCATGCTGGATAGCTAGCTGGCTCATGGATAGGACCCAAGAGGTCAGGATCGATGAGGCCACCTCCACAAAGAGGCCAGTCACCAGTGGAGTCCTCCAAGGCTCTATGCTGGGCCTGCTCCTCTTTGGCATCTACTTCTCTAAGGTCAAAGTCACTGTTAAAGGCCTCTGGCGGACCAAAATCACAGATGATTGAAAATTGGTAGCAGTATTTGAATCCCCTCAAGACAAGAACACCTTTCAGGAAGGTCTAACACAGACAAATACTTGGTGCCAAAGCCATAGCTTAAAACTCAATGCCAAGAAATGCATTATAGTACCTTTTGGGAAGTCATCCACCCCGGATAACTATGTCATCAATAAAAACCCCCTAAACATTGTTTCACTAGTCAGAGATCTGGGAACTCATGTAGATAGTGACCTAGCCTTCGAGCAACATGTGTCCAAGGTAGTAAGAAAATCCTTCAATGTTGCTCAGTTTATAAGTAAGAGCATGGCATCTAGGTCCAGAGAGGTCATTGTATCACTGTACTTGGCCCTCACCAGACCCATCAGAGAGCATAATGCCCCTTTGGTATATACCTTACCAGGCACATAAAGCAACTGGAATGTCCACAAAGGTTTCTTACCAAAAGAATACATGGAGTAAACAAAATGACATATGCTAAGTGCCTGAAAGTCCTGTATATTTACTCTGTATCATACAGACTACTGACAGGTAGTCTTTGCCTGGCATACAAGGCATAACTGAACCCTCTTCTGCTGCATTTCTTGCACATCTGCAAAACAAACAGCATCAGAACTACTAGATCAAATGATCTACATTTTGTTTTAAATATAAATAGGATATGTTGGAGAGATAGCCAAGGAATTGTTATGGCTAGGTTTGTATAGGCCCTAGGGACGATAGCCTAGTACCAACCTATGAACCTATAAGATAGATATGTTTCACAGAGAATTCCCATTCTCTGGAACAGGCTCCCCATCCATGCGAAGCAGAATTCCTCCCTAACTATGTTTAAGTGCAACTTGGACCAATGGATGGGTAACGGGAAACTCCCCCAATCTGAGGCAGTCAGTAAATCACCCCCTGTATAAATCAAATTTATGGATCACATTTGTGTTGCATGGTTAGACTTATAAAAGCCCTAGTGGTTGTTATTCTAGTATACGCCTATGAATCTATGTGGTTTGGCCAAAAAAATCATAAAAATATAGGAGGCCATGAAACCTTGAATTCTGAGATATTCCCTAGCAGTTGCCTGAGTCTGATTGGAAAATATCAAAAATTGTTCCTTGTAACAATTCACTTTGTCTTGTGGATGTAGGACCATCATGGGTGTTGTATCCAGAAGACATGACAAAAACATCGCCCTATGGAAAGGAACAAGGGAAGATTTTACTTTGGTCACATGAAATCGCAGACTGAGAAAAAAAGGTTTAGTACCCAAGCCAAAGATTCTTGACATCCTGAGAAGGAATCATTCAGGCAATCATCTAAGTATGGGAAAATATGAATGCTTTCTATCTTACAACAGACTATTACAGGAGCCAGGCAGTTCGTGAACACACTTGGAGCTTGTAGATAAACCAAATGGCAAAGCAGAAAACTGATAATGTAAACCACACAGAAAAATGCAAAAAAAGTGTGTGAAATCTTTGAAGACTGGAATATGATGATAAGCATCTTTTAAATTTAAAGTTAGTCAAAAATGCATAGGTTGAATGAAAGGTAACAAGGACTGAAGAGAGTGATTTCTGAATTTTGAGATATTGATGTGAAGGTTTAGAAAAGAATGGTCCAGGTCTAGGATAGGTCTCCCAGTTCTTTCTTTCTTTAGCACCAACAAGATTCCTGAATAAAATACTTTCCCCTCTTAGGTTTGGGAAAACAGGTTCTATAACCTCCCTAGAAAGCATCTGCTGTAGTACAGGGGGGAGCAGGGAATTCTGATTATGAATCCCTTGAAAAGGAGGAAGGGAAACCAAGAGTTTGAGGTTATGTTGTGACAAAGAGGAAAGTGAAGGCCTAGACTTTGGAATAGCTTTACAAGATTACCATGGTGAGAAGGGGGAAACTCTTAAAGAGGCAAATAGCCTGTTTTCTTAGATTGCTCTTGGCTTTGGGAGGATCCTCTTTCTTCTGTTAACATCCCTGTCACTGTTTTTTGAAAATTTGCTTGCCTGTGTCTTCTTGTTCTTTTTCTGCTTTATCTGCATATTTATCGTAAATATACACATCTCCACATCTTTGTGATTCGAGTCACAAACATGTGGCTAGTAGATTCTGAACTTCTCACCTATGTATATTATAATCAAATGTCAATAAATAATAAAAAAATATATTAACAATATTGATTCAGTTTGTATTAGCAGCTGTGTCAAGATCAGTGAACCCTATTTATTTATTTACCGAGGTAGAACACTGATCAAAGACCATTTACAAGTAACAGGTTCTAATACCCCCCAGACCTTTTGAATGATTCTCAGTATCCAATAGTCTGTGGTTATGTGGTGCCAAAGAATATTACATTTGTTTCTGGGTCAGGGGTCACATCATGTCTACAACCAGACATTTAAACATGCCAAGGCAATGGTAACCTGGCAAGTCCACTCCACTCATATCCAAAGCTAGCCACTAGGCAGCTTCCTTGCCTATTCTAACCCATTGTATCTTTGAGCCTAGCTTACATTCTATCACTTTGTGCGGAAGTCTCTTCTATGGTATAGTATTTTGGGGTATCTGGTGGTTAGATATAGCTGTCGCATTATTTTTAGAGCTGTGTAGGGTCCTGCAGTTACTGCACAGCTTAGAACAGTTCTGTACTCTCCCATCATTCCTTGTCTCTGATGAGCCTGCAGACATGTAGAAATTCCAGACTATTGAGTTATGCACACTTTTTGTTACTGTTTTTGATGTCTGGGAGTTTGGATTACCTGTTAAAGATGTTGACTCAGTTAAGACATGAGGGCTCTTATTCAAAGTTAATACACAGTCCAACCATTGTTTGTGAGGTACTGCACATTAAGTTTAATCCTGAACCACTCTCCAAAATGTCAGTCCATACTCTTTTTCTCCATCTGGCATCTATATAAGTTTGGTGCTATTTATTTATCTGATATGTTATCAACCCGTAATGTTTAGTCATAAAGCTGTAGCTACTGTGACAGCACCCCAGTTAGATACTATTTTAAATCATGTCCAACACTGGTTATCTCAATTAATTTGGCATCTTTGCACATCAAAAACAAATGATCTGCATTGATATGATGCTTCACCTGTGGTAAGCTATGATATCTGCATGTTTATTATATACTTGATTAGATCACAACTCCCTGCAATTTAAGAGATATTACATACTTATCACTACAAGATATTAAACATAACAGCCACATCACACCAACCATCCCAAAATCTATTACAAAGTATGTAATTCCATTCTGCGCTTTCTCTGAAAATTTGTAATCCCAGTAACAGGAAAATAACACGTTTTGTAAAACCAAACTGAAACTTGAGCAAAAACACACTCAAGCAAAACATACTTATGAAAACCACCCTGGAAAATTAAAAGTAAGCACAGCTGAGTTAGACTACCGAAAGGAAACCGAATGCAATATCTTCTGAATACAGATGCTTGTTACCCAGGTCTAAAGGATAATTTACCTAGATCACATATCTGTTATCTAGGTGCAGGGAGTATCTACATTCTCGGGTACAAGTTACTGAATCTGATACAGTGTATTCCTAGGTCAGATATTCACTACACAGATCAGATACGGTAGCTGCTTAAGTGATATATTAGTTATTTAACTGTCATTTAGTATCTAATTGGGTAATATAAAAAACACCTAGGTCTTATGTGATATAAATGCAAACCAAGTTCTCATTTTCTAGGGCTGGTAAAGGTCACTAGGAAGCACAGTGATGCAGTAGTAAGCTTTGCTTCCTCATGGTGATTTGTTCTTTCGTTAATTTCTTGGCTGAGGTGCCTTCTCTGCTGAGTCTGCATGTCTTCCTTGTGTCTGTGTTGTTTTTTGCCAAATGTTTGTGTTTCCTCCCATATGCCACAGACATGCTAACAGTGACTTGACAGTCATCCAGAAATATCCATATGTGTACATGTGATGTGTGAGTGAGTGCATGTGCAGTGTGTGTACACCCTACAATGAACTGGTACCCCAATCCAGGATCAGTTTCTCTGCCTTTTTCCCACTGAGTACATCTATAGGCTTTATTTCCCTACTGACTGAATTAGATTAGGTAGGTCACTGTGAAGTTAATGTATGAATGATAATGGTGTTAACTCAGGTAAGGTTATGTAACAGTTAACTAGTTTTAATATTGTAACTGCCCAGGTTAGATTCCAGTACCATTGATATGACATAATATCTATGTTTGTCAAATACAGGTTATCTTAGCCTGTAGTAATGTCTTCCAAGGTCAAGTACTAGTGATCTAAGTGTGAAGCGCAACCTGCAGTTGTCAGATAATTGATATTCAGCTCTAGTATGGTATTTACCCTATCAGATGTTAGTTATATTTATCCTATCAGATGTTAGTTATTAAGGTATGCTGGGGTATTTCTTTAGGTCAACAGCTAAATGTCTGGGTGACATTTTTGTTTAAGATGGTTGCTGGCTATTTCTTTATAGACTGCAAATTTGCTGGTCAAAAACTTGATTTGTTATTTCCTTTTAATTCCCAGATGCTGCCACAAACAGTGTTCCTGATTACGTTCCTTTGTACCATATTGCCAGAGAGTTTTGGATCACCTCACCTAAGTGAAGAGAAAGAGGTAAGTGAACCACAATGGGAGGAAACAATATTTGTTTTAGCAAGCAACATCAAACAGAGAATGTTCTAAATCTTTCTCTCACCTGTCCATGTGTAGTTCACAGTTCTCTACTTGTGAAAAATATTTCATTTTGCAGATAGCAAGAACAATCTATGGGAGTTGCAGAATAAGTGGTATGAATATGTTTGAACACTTAACCTGGGTGTTACAGTTTAATTATCAGTTTGTTAACATGGGTAGAGTGCTCATTCACAGCTGACCCAGTATATAGAGTATCTTCAGACTTGACTGTATTGCTACAGCTGAATGTATTTTTTAAACACCATTAATGAATGATATGTTGTCTAGAGATTATAACATGTATAAATGTGCCTGGCAAATACAAAAGTCTATCCACTTTTTTGGCATAAACAGAACTGATATATTTGTTACATTCATCCGTTGCAAAATAGTGCACTGTCAGATTGAACTATCCTTCAGTTTTCTAAAGTACTTGTCCTGGTAAAGTTTACAGTAGTAATGAGCTGAGCATGTACACCAGACTTCTGTATTCCTGACATGTCTTCATCTCATCCACTGGGAACCCCAGGCATTACCAGGCGAACTGAGAAGTGTGATCTCTCCAGTGTATCGTGAGCCTGTCCCATGACTTCCACTCAATGTTTTCTGTTAGAGTAATCACATGTGCACACAATGTGTGCTATAAGTGCAATGCTACTCTACCTCATGCAGCTCTCATGGGAAGGAATCAGGGGAGTGTGCTCACTTAATGACCATAGTGCCTCAATTGATCCCTGTCAGCCAGATTGACAGCGGTTGCTCTTCAGGATCCTTGGCGATTGCCATGCTTCTCATTCTGTTGTGGAGACTAAGCCCAGCTAGTCTACAAAGAAGCTTAATTTCCGTTGCTAGTATCCACAGTCTCATACCTTTCTTTCCCCAGTGCTCATAACTATATTTGAGGATGGGGAAATAGAATGACCAGTAAACTGAAAGTTTCATCCTGTGTCTGAATTCTTGCATCATATGATAGCCCAGTAGGATGCCTGTGGTACTAGCACCACTGTACACATCTGCTGGTCACAGTTACAGACCCCTTCATCTTCACTTGTGGACAAGACCCCAAGATACTTAAACTTTTCTACTTGACCTAGCTGCCTGCCCATCAACTACATACAGTGATCCACTCTTTTCTAGGATAAATCATGCCCACTGATTTGTTGGTGCCAATTTTCATCCCAACAGTTTTGCACCCAGCTGTGACTACTCCAGTGCACACTGGAGATCAAAGTAACTTCAGAATACAACATCATTTGCAAGCAGCAAAGCTACAGCCCTCATGCCCCCCAGATGGATATTCTTCAGGCCTTGTCTGTGCCATGATAGCCTTTCCATGAAAATCATGAATAGGAAAGGAAGCAAAACAAACTTATGACAGTCTCATGGCCATTTTAAAAGTAATTCATCTTAGTGTTGAGAATACAGGCACACACATTTCTATAGTGAAATGCAAGGATTGAATAATAGGCAACACTAGCACCATTATAAGTCTGTACTGCAGTAGCACCTTTTTTTTAACTCATTCTGGGTTATATAGTCATATGCCTTCTACACATCCATAAAACATATGTGGACAGTACTGGTAAACCCCATAACACTTTTAATATTTGTGCAAAGACGAAGTGGTGACCCATTGCTCCATGGCCAGGATGGAATTGCATTGCTTCTTCTGAATTACAACTGGGCTATTGGATGAAGCCATTTTTCCATCACTTTGGCATATGCGTTCTTAGGGAGGATGAGTAGTGTGATTCCTTTCTAGTTGGGGTGCACCTTCCTATCCTCTTTTAGAAAATAGAGACCACTGTCTCAGTTTACCAAGTGGTACTGCCACCACCACCTTTTGCACAACATTGAAAAGTCATGTTAATCACAAAGTCCCAGTAATGTCCAGCACCATCAGCATCTCTGCATCCAGCTCAACTACTTGTGAAATCCTACCATAGCAGAACTGTGACCTCATCTTCAGAAACAGACCCCATCCCATCAGTGGTTCTGGTGCTTCCTTAAGTGAGGGTGCCATATTCACTGGATTCATGAGTTCCTAAAAGTGTTGCTTCCAACTTTCAGCAATGCTCCAAGCTGAGGTCAGTATTTCTTCACCATTGCTGAGAACAGCTTGCGCAATGTCTTACCTCTTTTTCCTGAGACATTTACTAGAGCCTCATTGAAGTAGTCTAAGAGGCATTCTCCATGGCCTTGCCAAGCTTCTAACACATCAGTGTCTTTGTTTCAGCAGGTGACACACTTAGCTTGTTAGTACTTCTGGTAATATCTGGAGGCTTCACTGCTATCATTACACTTAAAACACATTTGTGCATATTATGATTATTTTAACAGAACACTTGTCTATCATGAAAAATAAATGCATATGCACAAGTCAGTATAAAGATAAAAATATTCATGTACGCATCAGAATTGTCATTTGCAGTTTGATGACATTACTAGGTTTTAAATACTTCCATTTACAACAATAATACACACTATATTCATTTCCTTCATGTTGCATATTAGCTAGTAATTAGGGCAACATGCCTTCAGTACTGACAGACATGAGAATCAGAAACAGAAATGCATATCATTTCGTATACCACACTATGAAATGAATGAACTATTGAGCAACCACTCAGTGCACGATTATTCACATTGTGCACCTGTACAATGTAAGCCATGAATCATCTCATCCAATAAGCACAATAATGAACCAAACACCATAAAAACACACACTTAAAAAAATTACAGTAAGCACTTTCATCCCTTATGAAATATAGCCTTTAGAAGACTGTGACTTCTCCTTTTGGCTTTTCCTGGTTATGGGTTGCCACAGTGGAACAACGGTCCACTGAAAGACTGACAGTGGAGTTTTACAGTGTCAAATTGCCAGCCCAGCACCTAACCTTCCACAGAAGGCATGTACACACACACATTTACACCTGGGGCCAATTTAGAGTGTCCAATCCACCTACAGCATGTCTTTGGGATGTCGGAGGAAACTGGAGCGCCCAGAGGAAACCTAGGCAACTGCAGGGAGGACATGCACACTCTGCACAGAAAGCACCCCAGCTGAGAATCGAACCAGAGAACCTCTTGCTGTGAGGTGGCAATGCTAACAGCTGCACCACCATGGCTGCCCTACTTCATAAGACTGAGACAAATCTTAAAACTAAGTCATTTAAATACACTTAGAATAATTTCTATTTGTCACATGACTGCACAGTAATCATGTAGTGTTTTAAAAGTTTAGATTTCAAATAAACTTTGAAAAATTCTTTCTCTTTAATTCCACTCTCAAAAATGCATTTAAAAATGCCTGATGCCAATATTGTCTTTCATCTAACATTTCTTCTATCCTATCCTTTCCCAAATGAGAATTTACATTTTCCATCACAAAAATGAAAAAATGCTTGACTGTCATCTAACATATGATTAGTTAAATCATTTTAGTATCATTATTCTCCACAGCATACGTGTTCATAAATTCTTTTTTTGTAAAACTTTCAATGTTCTACCTACATAAAATGAAGAACAACGTGTACACAATGCAGCACAGTTAACACTTTTAGAGCTGCATGTAAAAGACCTGCAATCCTCATTTGCTTTCTATTAAGAGTTATTCCATCTATCTTCGTATATAAATAAGAACGTTGATGAAAATAGCCATATTTTAACATGCTATGCTTAATATCCTTTTTCAAAAAAAAGGGGGGACTTCTGTAACAAATCTTTTAAAGTCTTTCCCCTGATATAAATAAACAAGGGTTCATTATCAATCACTTTCGCTATATTGAGGAAACTTCTTAATAATTAACAATTAGATCTCAGTATTTGTTTTACAGAATAACTGTCCACTGAACCCTTTAATTTCATGGATATTGTCCAATCTTTATTCTCTTTTTGAACCTCTATACTTTGTATACAAAACATAACTGGCGGATATATTTCTTTCCTATTAATATGCATATTCTCTACTTCTCCATTTATTATAGTGCATGGATAGCCTCTAGCTACAATTTTCTTTTTATATCCTCTGTTTCCACCTGAATACATCACTTGGTTCTGTCAATCTACTAGCTCTAAAAAGTTGCCCTTTAGCTATATTTTCTTTAATTTTAACATTATAGATATTATTAAAATGTAAGTAATCATTACTTGCAAGTGATTTCTTAGATAAGCAGGCTTGAAGTCTAGTTTGAACTTTACTTACAGAAATATAGATAGGCAGGTTTGAAGTCTATTTATAACTTTACTTACAGAAATATCTCAGTATTCATTTCTGTTCTATCATAAGCATATGTACAATGTGATACAGCTCAGATGGGGGGGGGGGTGAAGGGGGAATAGTTCAAGCAGTAGATGCCTTTTTAAAGTTCACACTTGTGAGATCTGCAGGAGACATCTAGGATGATATAGTTAATTCGGGGTACACAATAGTGCAAGGTACATGATTCCATCTGCAAAGGGTGTCAGAGGCATTCAAAAAAGGAAACCTCCTTAACTTGAAAGATATACAAAAATGCAGGATATGTGCCCATAGCTGTGAATTAAGTAGGATGAAATTAGGATACTCAGTTGAACTTTGTTTCCTCAAATTGGCAATGAGATTGAACAATTCAATCAGACGTCTATTAAGGAGAATTTAAGAACAAGTTTTCATTTTTTTTGGGGGGGGGGTCTACAGCTCCTAATTACTGTAATCAGCTCCATGTACATTATACCTTGGGATGGGGTGAAATAACCTTTTGCAGTTACAATCTACACTGAAATGTTGGTTATATGTTCTTCTTCATGATTCAGATGGATCACTCTCTGTTGAATCAACTACTCCCTTGCAAGAGATGCCCAAGGAGGGGTACTTAGTTTAAAGGATACACAACAGTTCTAATAAAGGTACAGGAGGTGTTGGTGAGGATCTGCAAAGTTAGGAGGCATGGCTGCTTCATATTAGATGATAACTCATACT
This sequence comes from Protopterus annectens, assembly GCF_019279795.1. NCBI lineage: Eukaryota > Metazoa > Chordata > Ceratodontiformes > Protopteridae > Protopterus > Protopterus annectens. The sequence continues at coordinate 208,241,261 of NC_056739.1, read as the reverse complement.
GCACAACTGCTGCTGACAAAAGGATGCAAATCCAAGACCACAGGACAATGCTTCTTAGTAACTCATGCCTTACCCCTTTGTGCTACCCAACTATACACACAGGTAGAACTCACTGCTGCATGACACTACCTGAGCACATAAAGTACAGCTGAGAGAGAGAGGCAACACCTGGATGAGGTGATGGTCTCTGTGTATCTGCACGGGTACAGTGACTGGAACCCAACACTGCCATGTGGGATCAGTCTGCTCAGTGTTTATTCATTTATTTCTGTGTGATAAGCATGGATGGTTCAGCTGGGTATATCTTATTTTCAGTGGAGGCCAGAGGAAAAAAGCCCCAAGTTATTCATATCATGCACAAATGGAGGCTCCAGATTATGCATTTCTCTTCATTTTTTTGTCCAGGCCCTGCTGAGCTTTATCACGGTTCCATGATTATTTGTTCCCCACTTGAACCAAGGACCAGACCTAGTTATTCCCCATACAGGATGAGTGTGAAACACAGAGTGGCAATCATACTAATAACTGCTAGGGGACAGGCATGTGATTTAGCCATTCCCTGCAAATACATTGGGCAGCATATTTGGAATGGGGTGAGCAATGGTCACAATGCAGACAGTTACTTATGTACAAGATGAGAAAGACCTTGCAATCAGGTTTTTCTCTAACAAAACTGCTTTGCTTCTCGATAGGTGCACATCACAAAGCAAAATCGTATAATTAATGAAGACAATTTGGACATTAATGCAAATTATTTTGTGTAGTAAACTCATTATTATTATTGCCGCAGAAATGACCAAATAGATCACAAAGGTGGTTTAAAATACTGTATGGTTTAAAACTGCTGAGAGGAAGAAGCTTCGGGGCATTATTATTGGTTTATTCTATATCCTTTGAAAATATAGATATTCATGGTGGATATTTTCAATATTTTAATTTGAGGTTCATTGTTTGGATATTTTATTTAGGAAGGCATGAGATACAAAAATATAAAACATGTTTCTCTTCTTTTAATATGCTTCAACAGCATACAGCTTTTCAGTTTATTTGAGTGGAATGTGATTTTTATAACAAGGCAATCTCACTAAACGTGCTTAATATTCATTTTAAATCATAAATGATGTGTATATATCTACTATGAGATTTTACACCAGAAATAACCAAAATGCCTCGTAAATAACCCATGTTTAGCAAATATAATGCACAATCCTAAGTAATGGCTCATAAGGCTTTTTGTTGTGTTTAATAATCTTTGTTTACAGGACCAATCTACAAACACAATTATGGAGGGTGTGGTGTCCATATTTATCTGTAATAGCTTGGGTCTAGCAATGGGCCTAGAGCCATCATTTAGTCATTTATATTTGCGTATTGTGAGTGTGTATATGTGTCAAAGGGTGAGAGAGAGAAACTGTGAGAGAGGCAGAGAGACCATGAAAGACAGGAGAGAGGAAGAGAGAGAGAAATAAAGAGTAAGAAAGAAAGAAAGAAAAAGAGAAAAATACTGTGGTGACATCTTCTAGAAGATGAATGGAACTCAGTGCACAAATATCTAATTTTGGTGAGGGTTACTGATACATTTCCATGTTCCTTTTCAGGGGATCGAATCTCTTTTCTCGCATTTCAAAAAGTATGAATGACCATCAAATAACTGCCCATTTTTCAGCAGCTTTAACTAGTGCTAGCAACTGAAGATTATTATTGAGCCATCATTATAAATTGTCTGCTTTATGGGAATAGTACAAGAAGAAGAAAAAACATCTGATATTGTTTTGCATTGTTTTACTCTGTAAATCTAACCAATGGTATCCCCGCAGGATGATTCAGAACTTGGAGACTCAAAGCTGTGGCAAAGACGCCCTAAGAAAAAAGACTCTGATCTTCTTACAGAGGTCGTTCTTTCAGATAATGAAAATAAAAAAGGTTGGCAACACCTCAGGCAGTCCATCTTCGATAAGCCTCTGGACCAAATTTCTAGCTGGGCACATCCTTCCAGGCACCAAAGAAAGAGACAGTAAGTGCCTCTCTGTCTTCTGCATACTAAATAACATCTTCAAACATTTCAGGAACACAGTTAGCATACTCATCCTAACATCTTAGAGATGCCAACTTTGAATCTGTGCAAACCCCACTAACCACAGAGCCATGATGTTCTCAGTCAGTAACTAAAAATGCCCTCGTAAACAGAATATCTTTATTCAGGGTACTGTGTAAAGAGCTTTGCAAAGTGAAATGCTAACAATACCACATTTGTGAACATGAAAGGTAATATGAATAGCAATCACAAATATGTAATGATATGAGTGTAATAGTACGTTTTCATATCATTTGCCAAAAATAACAGTAAAAAGCAACTGTTGTACATTTGATGTTGGAGTAAGAAACGAGATAAAGGTACATTTAAGTAAGTGAAACACAGAATATGCACTTTGTCTCATGGCCTTACCTGCTTAATAAAATTAAAAAAAATATGAAATCCCATTGGATCTTGAATATCTAGTATTTACTACACCAGTTAATTCATCAGTCTGGTGAATGTTATCTCCTTCTTTGATACCAATTCTCTCTGATGGGGAATATCCTTCTGTGGCCAGAGCCATCACGAGTGGCTTAATAGAAGACTTTTGTCAACATTTTAGATGGAGTCCCCTCAGCTCTGACTCCTTGTTCATGGTCACATATTGTAGTGTTGACAGAAACCTAAATAACCCATCTATGTTGTAGCATTTACTGCCCTGCTGATACATAGTTGTGGAGCAGCCCTTTCCATTTTGCCTGTTAGTATTGCACATAAGTATTTATTCAGGTTATTTGTTTCTACCTTGTTCTGTTTATTTTACTTTATTAATTGCAGATGCATTTCCTTGGTCATTTTCCTTCTCTCTGTCTACCTGAACAAATGTAGTGGTTCTTTTGTTTTTCTTCCTGTGCTTATCAAGCTGATCCTTCATCATATTTACTGCCTTCTTCTCATGTACTCCCAGCAGCACTACTCGGGGCGTGCCTCCAGCTGCTTTCTCTGTAGCATCTCCTAACAGGCAGGCTCCAGCAGTGTTCAGGCAGCAGGTGCATCATGCTGGCTTGGTTATAAAGGTTGTTTAATGACTTCCTATAACCTGATGTACTGTGGATGTGCAGAAACACTGACAGAGCATTCACAGTTTGTTAACATTCATTTCTGTGTCATCTGGTATCTCTACCCAACTGAGCAGTCAACACTTGTTATCTTTCATTACTAGTACCAATGTTTTCTCCTTTGCCTTTTTTCTTCTGATTACTTTTCTTGGCTCTCTTTCTTCTACTGATATGTCATATATTTTCAGTCTTTCTCTCTTTCCCTTAAAGAGCCTTCTTGTATCTTATGCATCTATATATAGCTGTTTCATGTTAAGGGGAAGAGTAGCTCAGTATGATATTCAGTGAAAGCTTGGTATGTCTAGCAGGGATGCATATAAATTGGTTACAAATGACTACAATAGTAGATTCACAAATCATCTAAAAAACAAAGACTCGAACAAGCAAATATCCTCAATTTTATAACACAACAGTTGGTTGAGCTTGTAAATGAAAGCAAAAGCAACTGTAATAGGCAAGTATTGCAGTCAGTACAGTAAAATAACAAAACCTATCCTGCACAAGGGATTATAAAACAAACTATCACAAAAGCAATACTAATAGGTAAACCTTTTAGATCATTACAATAAAATCAGGAAAACAAAAAAATGCTTTTAAATGGGGGGGGGGTCTCCCTGATATGTGGGCTTCATCCCTATACTCTCTTACATAAATATCACCCTCAAGCCGAATACAAAAAAATGCATAATCATCCCCTTTGGGGAGAGAGATGTCCCCACAAATTATCACATTAATAACAACGTTCTAAGCACACAGTCAGTCATGAGGGATTTGGGCACCTAGATTGATAGCAGCCTGACTTTTGACTACCATGTTGCTTCCATTGTACGGAATGCTTTCTACATGGCCCACCTCATAAGTAAGGGTATCTCATCCAGGGACAAGGAGGTCATAACATCCCTGTATTCTTCCCTTATAAAGCCCATTATTGAGTACAATGCCCCCATTCAACATGTACCTCGTAAAGCACATACAATAGCTGGAGAGACCACACACACACACACACACACACACACACATATATATATATATATATATATATATATATATATATATGTACTTTGAAAGGTCACACCTCATATAATTGAAATCCATTTTTACGAGACAAAAGTCACGGAAGCCTAAATACCCAAATGGCAATTTTTTCCCAGGGTAAGTAAACACTTGCCCAATATGCCTTTTCTCCATTGCAGTGTGATCCTGGAGTTGGTATATATAGTTATGGGGTGTGGGGGGTACAGCCCCACCACCTAAGTGGGTTTTACTTCGCTGTGTGTTTCATTTAAGTTTGGGCAAGTGTTTACTTACTCAGGGAAAAATTCTCTGTTCGGGTATTTAAGCTTTTGTTTTTGTTTCCTGAAAATGGATTTCAATTATATGAGGTTCAGCTATTCAAAATAGATCCATATATATATATGTATATATGTGAAAAGTTAATCTTGAACAAGAAGGATGGAGTGGGAGCAGGCAGAAGCAACAAAATGAAGGAAAAGTCTGTTCCCTGGATTTGCAAAAGTACTTCTTCACAGAGGGGAGTTATGGGCTCATGGAATGGACAACTGAAATAGCTGGTGGAGGTGGAACCCATGGAGACATTCAAGTGGGCATGGGAAAGGTGGAAAAGGGGTGAGGAGAAAAATAAGGTAAAAGGAAGGTAGAATGTTAAATACACTTAAAGGTTAGACTAGCTAGGCTTATTTTCATCTTCTACTAACAAGCAGAAGTAATGTAGTATAATATATAGATAGGATTCTTTTTGCTAGTCTAGTAGCCATAATCTCTGCTCACATGAACATATAATACATCTCACACCTTCGCCAGTGCCACTGCACTGACTCGTGAGCTGTCTCATTGTTTTGCTCACCTCTGTGTTACCCTTTATTGAAATAAAAGGCAGAAATGAGATGTGTATGATGCAGATGAGAGGGAGTCAGTGTCAGTCACAGACTCTAGAACAGGTAGAAAGCATGGTTATATATTGCTTTAATTTGTTTGTGGAGGAAAGTTTACAGTCTTTGAGGGGTCATGAAAATGCAGTTAAGGAGGAGGTTTGCATGGGCAGCACAGGTGTGAACTCAGGGTGATTATTTTTTGTATGGCAGTATACTCCCCCATACTGGTATTCTTCTGTTACATTATAATGTTGGGTATTCTGCATTTGGGTAGGTGTGATGCTTAGAGTTGGAATAGGGGATCACAAAACTGCATTTCTGTGAAGCATTGTAAATTAATTTGTTTCATTACTGTGGGTGCCTTTTTTCCATAACTACAGGCATCCAGTATTTTCTATGTCTATGCAAACCAAACTAAAGTCAAACAGTCCAGATATGTATACAAATCAAATCAGAACCATACAGAAGAACACAGTAGGCCACTCAAAAAATTAGGTTAAACTCTTCTGTCTTTTAATGTTAACAGACTTCCATAGAAGTTTTTTTTTATTATATAGAAGTGAACATCTGTAATCTTCAGTAAGATCCATACTGTGCAATTAACAGCTGAAACACGTTACAAACTGCACAGTATATAAATACACAAAATGAAAGTGGAAAAAGACACAAATTATTAAATGTCACTTGAAATATCACAGTAAGCTTACACTGAGACATGGTTTAAATCCGCGGAGAGCACACCAACAGTGCAAGGTTATTATGCCTGCTGCACATTTAGGCCAGCTGCTTCACAGGCAGGGACTAAAGGATGAAGTGTCTCTATTTACATCAAAAATAAATATACTTCAAGAATGGTCAAACAGGACAATGCTCTTGAGATGCTCCATGTTCAAATCACCATAGGTAAAATCCAATACCACTTCCTTGCAAGCTATAGTTCCCCCTGTGTGACCCAGGAAACCTATACCATGTATTTAAAGTTATTAGAAACACTAACCATCCAACCCAATACCATATTCATGGGTGACTTTAATTACCCCACTCTTAACTGGGAATCTTATACGACACCAAATGTACATGCACAGACATTCCTGGATTTTGTAAACACAAACTCCCTGGACCAGATAGTCAATACACCAACCAGGGGTGCAACCGTACTGGATCTGGTCCTCACTAATATGGGAGACTGCTGCACAACCCCTACTGTAATGCCTTCCCTAGTAAGGTCAGACCACAAAATGGTCTCCTTTGATGTAAAAATAAAACCTGGACCCTCAGCTAAATCTGGAATATTCAGGAACTATTCTAAGGCTAACATCCTGCTATTAAGTGACAACCTAGCAAAATTTCAAGCCCCCATAAACCATGAGAACACTGCTGCCTATGCAGAACTTTTCACAGAAACCCTATACAAGCATGTTAATAGTTGCATAGAGGCAGCTGTACCCACCAGGAAGAAGTACAGAAATCACTAAAAAAACAAGCAACCCTGGTGAAATCACAAAATCAATAGGATGTATAACAGGAGCAAGAAAATCATGGCAAAAATTAAGAGGTGCAGCACCCAGCAGGATAAAACCACTCTCACCAAACTAAACAAACAACTCAGAGGACAAATAAAGTCTACCAAAGCCAAATTTGAGGTAAGTATGGCCTCCCAGGCCATGGACAACCACAAAGCATTATTTAGCTATGTCCGGAACCTCAAAGGCAATACACAATTGTGTGCAGACCTCATTGTAAATGGAGCCACCTATACTGAGCCAGAAGATATAGCAAACCTCCTGGCTGATAAATTCAGCTCCAACTTTACCTTTCTCTCCCCTTCAACCTTCCATCAGGCAATATCATCAAATATAACTCCCCCTAATATCACTAGGGAACAAGTCTTGAATGCTCTATCTAAGACCAAGAACACTGCATCATTGGGCCCAGACAATATCCCAGGATGCCTTCTAAATAGCAGGAAACATGACCTATCAGGGCCTCTGGAATTATTATTTAACTGTAGCCACCAAACAGGCTTCATGCCTCATGAATGGAGAAAGGCATTAGTCATCCTTCTGCACAAAGGTGGGCCATCTACAGACCCTGGTAACTGCAGACCCATAAGTCTCACTAGTCTTGTAAAGCCATGGAAAGAATTATCATGGAGATGATCAATAGAGATATAGTAAACCTCTAGACACTGAACTCAACCCAGTTTTGTTTTGTCAAGGGCAGATCATGCCTACTCAACCTGATAGACTTCTTTGAGAAGGTCACCAAAGCAATGGATGAGGGCAAACCTGTTCACACTGCCTACCTTGACCTGGCCAATGCATTTGACACAATACCCTACTCGGGCATTGTTGATAAACTCAAGAAGTTAGGTACAAACCTGTCTGTCATCCAGTGGATAGCCAACTGGCTCACAGACAGTACCCAGGAAGTTAGAGTTGGAGAGTCCACTTCTACAAAGAGGCCAGTCACAAATGGAGTCCCACAGGGAACAGTCCTTGGACCATTCCATTTTGGAATTTACTTCTCAGAAGTCAAGGCAATGTCAGTGGTCTCTGGCTAACTAAATTTGCAGATGGTTACAAATTAGGAGCTGTCATTGAATCTCACACTGACACAAATGTTCACCAGGAGGGGCTAACACAGACAAACAACTGGTGTCAGAGCCATGGACCAAAACTAAATGCCAAGAAATGCATAATAGTTTCCTTTGGGAAATTATCCATCCCTGGTAACTATCATATTGACAACACACCCCTTAGAGATGACCCAGAAGTCAGGGACTTAAGGATACACATAGTAATCTAGCATTTGACCATCACATATCTTAAGTGGTGAATAAATCATTCTATGTTGTGCAACTTATAAACAAAGGTATGGCATCTAAGTCCAAGGAAGTAATTGTTCCACTGTATTCAGCATTCATCAGACCTATCATTGAGTACAATGCTCCCTTTGCATATCCAACAATTGGAATGTCCACAGAGGTTCCTCACTAAAAGAATACAGGGGGTAAGTAAAATGTCCTTTGCAGACTGCCTCAAGGCCCTATCCCTGTATTCTATCTTCTACAGGCTTTTGAGGGGAATCTATGCCTGGCACACAGGGCATTGTCAGACCCCACTGTGATGGACCTCATGCATATCCACAAAACAAACAGCACCAGAATTACCAGTTCTAAAGACTTAAATCTTGCCTGTGATATAAATAGGACCTGCTGGAGTGAGATATATGTATCCCAGAGACTACCCCATCTATGGAACAGGCTCCCCATCCATGTGAAGCAGAGTTCCTCCCTAACCCAATTCAAGTGCAACTTGGACAATTGGATGGGAAACTGGAAATTCATCCCTGGTTTAGCACTTATGTCTCTAATGGACACCGGTAACCTGCAAATGGTTCATTTCCCAGGCCCATGCTTACACTTATCAAGGGTATCAGAACTTGTCAGAGATTTGGGATGCATAGCTAGGCTTAAAAAGGCCCTTGTGGTCGTTAGCCTAGTGAACACCTATGAACCTATAAGCATAACTCATAAAAGCAAAATATGCTAGAATACATCACAAACATCAACATCATATGGTCAAAATGTTAATCACTGCATTGAGGGTAGGACTGGTAAGCCTCAGTGTGGTGGGTGGAGCTTCAGAGCAGTTTTTAGCTTTGACGGTACTTATAGTTGTATGTGGTTATATTGTGCAGGTTTGTAAAGAATGTCTTTTTAATGAGGGTCGCATTTGGAACATGTTTTGCTGCATGGTAGTCCATTAAAAAAACAAGTAGTCAAAAAGTCAGCCTAACTCTGTGGCACAGAGGGATGGAGTCTTTGCTACAACCTAGTCAAATGAGATTTGATTAGTATTAGTGGTTTTGGCACAGGAGGAGCCAGGCAAGGATAGAGAGAGGGAAGTGAAGGGACATGGCAAGCTTGGATCTTTGAAGGGTTGAGGAGAGTAGTAACCACTTTGGGAATGCACAAGGAACTGCAATTTCTTTAGTACTGATGGGAAAAATGATTTCCCATACTTGATGGGAGAGGTGGGGCTGCTTGTCCTTTACAGAAGTGAGGAACAACCAGCAAGAATAGCATCACTGCATGTTCAGTGAGAAACAACCAGTAAGAATAGCACCACCGCATGTTCAGTGAGGAACAACCAGTAAGAACAGCACCACCGCATGTTCAGTGAGGAACAACCAGTAATAATAGCACCATTGTATGTTCCCCTTCAGATCCACATGCTAGAAATCTAGAGAAAATGTAAGAACAGTAACAAAATAATCAAACCATCCCTAATGGTTGTCTAAATTATGGCACCACCCAGATGTCCCTCACCTCAGTGACAGGGAACAAATGGGCTAACTGGCCTGGAGAAAACTGATGTCAGTCAACTTATTGTTTTTTATTATTAATGCAGTTTTGAAAGAGTATCTTTTTCTTTTTGAGGAAGCACCCCCGCAATCCCTCATATGTTTTGATCCCCTGCACAACCTAATATAATCAATTCCATGGTAACATACCTTAAAACAAACAGACCCAGACCTTAGGGACCTTCTTTGAGTAATCCATATTTCCTAAATACATGTCATCTAGCACTCGGCAGCCATTTCCACCTGGATCGTGAAGCATTGAGGTATGATCGAATAGTGATTACGTGTTCCCTAAACTATATTTTCTTGTTAGCATAAACAAGTAAGATTGAAAGACTGATTCATAATGACAGGGAGTCAGCAGATTTGTTCATACAAGGCACAGTGGACAATGCCCTTTTGGACAAGAAGGACAAACCTGCAGACAGCAATCTGTAGTATTACAAATCAGTAAGGTTTTCAGTGGGTATAAACATATAGATTTGAGCCCAGTAGAACTTTTGAAGGAGGAAAACATTTTAACCTATACCTGATGTACCTTGTCACGTTACTGCGGTGGTGGTGCTGCGGTAGCGTTGTCACCTCACAGTAAGACGTTGTCCTGTCCGATTCTCGGCTAGAGCGTCTTCTGTGTGGAGACATGCATGAATGGGCGTACCTTCGTTGAAGGTTGTGCGTCAGGGCCGGCAACTCGGCACGTAAAAATCTACTGCAATCATTAGCGGACCGGAGTTCCGCTGTGGCGACCCCTAACCAGGAAAAGCCGAAAGACACAACAACCTGATGTACCTTGTCACCTTAGGAAACTTTCCATACTTCTTATACTTAATTTAATCTAAGTGATTATTCATCGATATAGCTACTATGCATACGTTTGAATGCCTCCTTTTATGATTAATGGGCGCCTAGTGCATCCTTCACTAAATATATTATTTCCATCACTGCTGGAGTCCATTCCATTATTTATTTATTTATTTATTTGACATTTGTTAACCAGGTTGGTCCAACTGAGCCAGTAGCGCATTTTCAGTGGAGACTCCAGGAGAAAAGCTCCATAATTATACAGACAAATGCAGTAACATAAACATGACAAAAATATATGTGAGTACAGCAAAAAAATGTAAAAACTTATTGTAAAATACAGCAAAAAAAGATTATACTACAGAGATATAATTGTAATGCAGAGAAGACATTTAGAGTAGAGGTCAATATGTACATATTTACATGTGATGTAGTAGCCTAGCTTGTGGGTCTACAATTTAGTAAACTGTATGTTAAGAGACAAAATAAGAACTGGAGGAGTGAGATGTTTGTGTAAAGGATAATGGGAATGCAATAGCGTAGAGGATTAGGTAGCGTCATGAGAGGGGCAGGACTTTGTATTAAATAGGAGTAGTCTGAGTTCTGTTTCGAAGTGCTTGGGGAGGGGGATGGTTCTTATGTCTGAAGGGAGTTTATTCCAGGCTTGGACTACAGAGCATTTTTATAGTAGTTTTCCAATGTTTTTGTTAGGTTTATAGATTTCGAGGAGCTGTTGATCGGATGTATGGAGATGACGATTTGGGGTGCAATAGGATGCAAGGGAGGAGAGAGAAGGGCAGGCAGACAGTTTGTATAGTATTGAGTGCATAATTTGAAATTGTGACAGTAGGAGTTGTTGGGGGAGTTCTAGCCATTGAAGAGAGTTGAGTGCAAGGCCGTGATGAGAGGTTTTTTTTTCAAATAACTTTTTATTTATTTCATAAGAATAACAAGAAAGAAAATAGAAAACCAATATTATAACATGGGTACATGAATGAGCGAATAAACTGAACTCATATTAAACATGTAAAACAAACAAAACCTGAAAAACATACTAAAGTATATACAGTATGTACAAATTAACTCGCAAGTGTGCTACCATAAAGAGAGATAAATTAGGATGAGAGAGACATGGTTCTCAGAGATAACAGTATAAATAAAGGTTCATCATGAAGTGTAAGATAAATCTCAGTTCTAAATAAAGGTGTAAGAGTTGTTATTCACTAAGGATAAGGTCAAGAACCCTTTTCCAAACTTTTCTTAAGAGGGCAACCTTCCTGAGACCTTTCGTAATAAATTTCTATGCTGAGATGTATGCAAGAGCCATTTCCTTAAAGTTATTCCAACAGAGTTTGGTATGATCTATCCAGTTTTTGGTGATATATAATTTCATAAGAGAGCATAGAATAACAAGTACATGCATATCAAGTTTAGAAAGATTTACAGTAGGTATATGAAGAATCGCTATTTCCCAGGAGAGGGTCGATTTATGGTATCCCATTTTCTCGAGACGGACTTTCAGTGAGGACCAAAGCTTATGTGAGTAATTGCAGAACCATAGAACATGTAGAAGATCGGCACTTGGGAAGGAACAACACGGACAAGAGGGAGATTTCTTAGAGTCAAACTTGTTTAAGACAGAGGGAGTACAGTATGAGTTGTTGTTGATCATTAATTATGTGTAAATAAGTTTTTTAAATGGGGATAGATCTAAGGTATTTTTTATGGCAGAAAGCTTTTGTTTCTCCGAAATATGTAAATTATGGTTGTCCCAATAACCAGAGAAAAGGCAGTCTGAATCGTGTATTATGGAGATCAGCAGATTGTACTATTTAGAGAGCATTTTCTCTGAATTCGAAAGAGTTTGGATGACTACCTCCAGCTTAGTGATATCTTGACTATTGACTATGAGGTAGGCGAATTTTGATGCGACTAGTTCTCGTAATTGACGGAGAATAGTTGTGTACTTTTTATTAACCTTAAGGATTATGCGAAGATTGGTAAGTGATTCATTACTGTGTTTAAGAATATCCCAAACCACAATATTTTTAATGAGAGGAAAGTTAGAAAGATTAATTAACAGATTATTCATTTTAATATTGGGATTTAAGTGGAGAGGTTGGAGTAGAGGAAGAACACTATCAAGTTTAATATGTTTTAATAGAATTTGAAAAGTTCTGATTTTATGTTTTAGATTGGTGGGTAACTTAGAATTGTTGATAACATCTGGAGAAAGAAAAGGGAGAGCGACAGGGTTAATTTTGTTGGCTTGAACATGTTGATACCATAGCTTGATCCAGGTAGGGTAAAAGTTATACTCTTCATGATTGAGTTTCGAGATAGACAGAATTCTATCAGCACAAATAATTGTATAGTACAATTGAAAGTTCAGTAGACCGAGGCCGCCCTTACTCTTAGGGAAGATTAATTTAGAGTACGAAATTCTGACTGATTTAGGAAACCAGATAACTTTGGCTAATTCTTTATTAATCTTTGATAAGAAAGACTTAGATATTATCTGATCTGAGGCATTCAATTGATAAAGGAGTCTGGGAAGTATATTCTTCTTAACTATCGCAGATTTGGATAAGAGAGATAAGTTCATTAGTTCCCATCTACGAAGGTCCTGTAATATTTTCGACCAAGTTCTGAGCAAATTATTTTGGAGCATAGACAATTGGTTATGTTTGAAGTGAATGCCAAGATATTTAATGTCAAAGGTTGTCTGAAAGGGAGAATCAGGAAAATAATTAGATTTGTGACCCACAGGGTTGATATGAAAGATGTGCGATTTCTTATGGTTAAGCTGATAATCTGAGGCCTTTGAAAACTTGTTAATAGAATTGATTATTTTACTAAGGTCAGTGTTAGGAAGTTGGAAATATAGGTTAAGGTCATCTGCAAAGGCACAAAATAATATTCTTGTGTTTAGGACTTTGGGAATCACATGAAAGGTATTCTGGGCAATATATAGAAAGAATGGTTTTATAAATATGTTGAAGAGAAAAGGGGATAAAGGACAGCCTTGTCTTGTACCATTTGTAATCTTTATTGATTTGGATAGGTTTTTGTTGATACATAGATATGTGTATGTATTTTTATATAAAGATTTAATCATATCAGAAAAGGCAATAGGTATACTAAAACGAGCCATGGTTTGGAATAGAAAATCCCAGTTTACACTGTCAAAGGCTTTTGAAGTGTCTAAAGTTAGTGCATAGATCGGATTTTTCTCTTTTTTGGTGAAGTGGATTAGGGAGTCCAATGTTAAAGTATTTTCCCATGTGTGTCTATGGGTCATAAAGCCGGCCTGTGTTCCAAAGAGATTAAAGAGGGCTTAACTCTTTTCAATCTGTTCGCCAGGAGAGACGCTAGGATCTTAATATCAATGTTTATTAGTGAAATAGGCCGATAGTTATGGGGGCCAGCTTTATCTTTCGTATTTTTCAAAATTAGAATAGTTTTCGAGGAGTTCCAGTGTAAATCAGATATTCCATTTTTTATTATATAGTTAACAACCTTCAAAAGGATGGAGGAGGTTATCAGATTAAAGGTTTTAAAAAATTCAGCTGTAAAGCTGTCCGGGCCAGGGGATTTGCCTACCTTGAGACTGGCAGTAACATTTTGGATTTCCTGGAGACTCAAGGGAGCAGAAAGCATAGAGCATTGAGATTCATTCAGGGAGGGAAATTTAATAGAATTCAGAAAGCTATCCATATACCGGTTAATAGAGGGGTCTACTTTCCTACAATAAACATCTGAGTATAAGGACGAGAAAAGTTGTATTATTTCAGAGTGCGACTTATATATTTTATTTTGGAAATGTAATAAGGAGATTCTGGGGGAGCCCTGATTGTTTTTTATTATTCTTGCCAAAGTTTTAGAGGGGATTTGCGCCCATTCTGAATAAGTTGCAATAAGTTTTTGTTCAGATAGAGAAAGGTTTTGTTGATGAAGTTCTAGTAGTTCTTTTTGAGAATTGCTAATTTCTTTGTGTAAGTTAGGGTCTGGATTTAGCCTTTGTTGTTTTTCTAAATCAGAAATCCTCGAGATTAGCTTAGATTCCTTATTTTTGTAGAGTTTTTTATAATAGGAGGCTTTGTTGATTAAAAGACCTCTTAAACTGGCCTTACAGGCGACCCATTGGATATCAAATGGGATATGTGACCTTTCAAGGTTAGAGCTAAAGTCTGATAGTATTTCTGTAATTTCTTGAGTTATGGCCTTATTGGAAAGCAGGTTGCTGTTCAAAGTCCAGTTATTATATCGGGGGAGAGAAGTTGATCCTGGATCGTGTCTAATCTTGAGAGAGATTCTTGAATGATCAGAAAAGAATCTAGGTTCTAATGAGAAGTTTATCTTGAAATTAGAGAGGGAATCGGATACTAGAAAGAAATCTAACCATGACCATGTATTATAACATTTCGAATAATATGTGTAAATGTCGTCTTTAGATAGATGTCCACCGAATGAAATGGGGTCAATAAGGTTAAAATAATTTATTAAATCATCTAGTGCTAGAGATGCTTGAAAATTGTATGAGGGAGATTTGCTGGTGCAATCTATACTGGGGTCTATAACAGCATTCCAATCTCCCCCTAAAATAATATGGTGGTCCTGAAAAGCAGAAAGAATGTTGTAGATATCTAGGATGAAGACTTGTTGTTGAGTACATGGGCCGTAGAGATTGAAAAAGAGGATTGGTTAATTGAAGTTAGGCAATTGAGAGGTGAAATAACACCATCTACCATTTTTGTCAGACTTCTCCTCCAGGATAACCCCATGAAAATAATTTTTGATTATAGTGGCCACCCCTTTAGAGATGGAACTATCACCTGCAGAGATAATGGATTTTATCCACTTTTTTTTTCCTCTTTAGCCCAGTCTTCTTTGTACATGTGTGTTTCTTGTAGGAAACATATGTTAGCTTGAGATTTAAACAATAAGTGAAAGAGAAGAGATTTTTTTGGATTTGTTTTGTAATCCTCTAACATTCCATGAGTCAACAGACCACGCCATAATCACTAATTAAAAGGAAACTATAAATTTGGGGTTTAGTATAACCTTACCCTTGAAGAGGGTATTTACACGTAGGAAGGAAAAGGATAGTCAGTGAGGTTAGGTGTTTAGAAGAAGTGAGAGACCATATCAAAACATCATGTAGGGTGAGGAGACTGATAGTAATAATAATAATAATAATAATAATAGAAATGGTAGCACAGTATTCCTTCAAATCTACCCCAGTGCCTAACCACCCCACCCCTATGAGTGAAGGAATACAAGCAAAATAACAAAAGTTCCAATAAACCTTGATTAACAATGAAAACACACAGTAGAAAAGAAAATTGTCATGTATAAAGTCCTAAAAAGGACTAAAATTACAATAAGTAACACTATACATATATACAAAGCAATCCACATCCAAAGATAGATCATACTAGGACCCTAATATCAAGCATCCACGAGCTCCACTAGAGACCGAGGAATGATAAAGAAAGAGTAGCCAGAAGTAGCCATATAATGACATAAAGACAAGGGAAGACTTAGGTAGTGGTTGATGCTTGGAGAAAGTTAGTAAGTGGATAGACTGGGAAGCAGACAGGAAAAACACTAGTAAAAAGACAAAGAAAAGTAAGAATAAAACTAAAAAAATAAAAATCGCCGCTTGTTATTTATCTATGTAAGCAGCCGAATTAACAATAGAAAAGGCCACACATAGAAAGCTTATAGCACAGTACCAAAGGTAAAGGACAAAGGAGAATGACGATAGAGATAAATATAGGATACAGACAAAGTCTGGAAGACGTAGGCTTTGAGCTCATATAGGATGCAAGTTTATGTGTACATATATGATTATAAAACTAGTACTACATAACATAACTCACTGATTTTCTCTACTACAATTATCTATCTAGGCAGTAAACAATGAGCTGCCAGTAACTACAAATATGACTAGGTAACATAGGAGAAAATGTAGGACTGAGCAGATGCAGTATCTGTTGAAGCAGCAGAGGTAAATAAAATGTGAATTAGTCTTAGTTAGGCTATGAACAACATATCTGCAACTTACTAACACACATGCAAAATCTAACATAAATAACTCACAAAGGACCCCGAACATCCAAGTTAAAGGATACAAGTTAGCTAATAAGCATAAGTAAATATGATGCTGGTTGTACGAGGTCAATTAGTAAGGCAATGTTTTCCATAAGTAAGGACAATACAACATTTTAATGAAATTATTGATTTTAACGCCTCAAGTTCTGCCTATATGTCAGGCTTCTTATTTTAACCATGTCTTATCTGCACTAGATCACCGAAGAATGGGGCATACTAACCAGCTGCATCAGATGCAACAATAAACAAACAACAACAAGGGTTTGACAAATATAGTATTGGCATCCTTTTAAATTATTGTTTGGAACTGACAGGAAGCGTAGCAAGCGTGTGAACAGCATTGATCGAGGTAAATGTCGACAAGCTTAAACAACCCTTTAAGTTATCAAAGAAGCCAGGCACATAATGCAGAAAGGATAGTTAGCAATCAAGCAATATTAATTAGCGTATTGTTTATATGGCTAATCTGAGGAGTCATCGATAGCTTACTGCTTTGTAAGTGGAGCCAGGTCAGTCATAACGTTGGAAGTTGGTGTGTCGAAGAGACAGTTAGTAGTTTTGGCATCATAGGAGCAGCATACCGAATGGGAACCACAGGAAGTCACCCAGCATGAAGATCCCTCAAATCACTAAGGCTGGATACAACAAGGTTCCCAGTTGAACCAAAGAACCAATGTCGCACAGATAGATCCCGAAGGGATATGGGACCAACAACCCTGTGCATTTCTGTAGATGCCCAGCTACCTTGTAAAATGAAGCCAGGACTAGAGCAGATATATCCGGTGCATTAAGAATTGTGTTCAAGACTCCAGCAATTATAGTGAAAGTATTAAAGAAATATTCCAGAGTAGAGGCACATTACAGAACAGGGGAGTTGTTGAAGGCTTTAAGAAAAGACTCTTTTGCTTTTTTTGGGGTGTTGACCATGTATTTATTTTCATTATAAGAGAAGATCAAGGTGTTCAGGTATCGCATCTGGAACTTGATATTTTTCTTAATCAGGTCTGCACAAAACGGAGCCAAATTTTGCCTGTTTAATTTAATTGGGAGAGGCAAGTCCTGAGAGAAAGTGAGTTTGTGTTTGTTCCAGATAAAGTATTTTTGTTTTTTTGCAGCCATTAAAATTTTTTGAGTGTCCTGGAAGTTAAGTAGCTTAGTGTAGATTTGACGTGGGGTAGAAGAGTCTTGATGTTTATGCATGGCCCTGTGTGCTCTCTCTACAACTAAGCCAGTAGAACGACTTTCCGAGCCTAGTAAAGCTTCGAAGATTTGCCTGGTGGTTGACAATAAATTGTGGCTATCATAGGTCTCTGGGAAACCTCTGATTAGTATGTTATTGTGGCGACTTCCAGCTTCCAGGTCCGTTACTTTAGATTGTAGGTCCGATAGCATTGTAGCTTTAGCGCGTAGTTCTTCAGACAAGGATTGGATCAAGACTTCATTAGCCTGATTCTTGTGTTCAAGAGTGTCCACTCTTTCCACAATTTGGTTGATAGTTTTGCCAAAATTGGTTAGTTGATCGGAGAATCCTTGTATGGCAAGGTGTATAGGTTGAAGCTCTGATTTAAGCTCATCTAAGTGGAAGTTGGCTTCAGTTTTACTTTTAGCGCTTGATTTGCTGAGATCCACTGATTGTTTAGTGATTTTTTTGTCTTTTGGAAACCACATCTTTTTCTGGAGAGAAGATTGTGGAAAGTTTAGCTTTGGTAGATTGTGTCTCCATAGTGTCCGAGTTATCAGCCATGGTCTAGATACGATAGTTATTAGTGTGCAGTAGTTAGTCCGAGGCCCCTTGGATGCACGTGGCTAAGATCACTGGAGCGAAAATGCGATATATTGACTGTTCTTTTGTCTGGATTAGTTAAATAGTCCTCCAATTCCCTGAATAAGGATAAAATAGCTGATTCCTTTACATAAGTCGTGAGAGTTGGTATTTAAAGCATGATAATTCAGCTGAGACTGTAGGTAAGGAAGGGAGCTCTATGGAGAGGGTGCAAACTAGACGACCGCCATCTTGGAATCAAGGCAGTGATGAGAGTTGTTAGGAGAGTTAGCAGCAAATCTAGCTATTTTGTGGTATGTTTGTTAGAGTAGATAAGACTGTACAGTGTATGTTAGTTAGGACTGGGGCAGCAAAGAGAAGGGAGGGAAGGAGGAGTGCCTGAACCAGGGAGATTCTAGCTTCAGAGGTTAGGAATTTTCTATTTCGGCATAGTAGACCTCGTTTATGGTGTTTTTTTTTTTTAAATATGTTGCTGGATATGCAAGTCAAATTTTAGTTCATCATCTATAATGGTGCCTAAGAGCTTAGTATGGGGCTCTGGTTTAATGGTGGTCTTGTTGGAGGATGTGATGACAAAGGTTGATTTATAATGTGAGAGACGGTGAGGAAAAAAATAGCAAGAGTGTATTTTTGTGAGGGGTTTAAGATAAGCTGAGCTGATTATCAGACAACCACTTTTGAATGGACAGGAAAAAGTCTTGGGTAAGCATGGAGGTCAGAGATATTGCTGGAGATGGAGATGAGTGTAGAATCATCGGCATATTGAATAAAGGAGCATTGTTTACAAGATGTATGGAGATCATCTGTGAAGATTTTGACCAGAAGGGGGCCTAGGATGGATCCATGCCAGCAATGGGTGGACAAAGCACAGATCACAATGAACTCATTATTAGTTAATAGGTATGTTAAAAGAAGCATGCTTTTATATGAAAAAACTTACATTTACAGATTTTATACTGTTTGTTTTTCTAAATTTGAATGTAGTTTTGTGTCATCTGTCACAGTATGGTCCTGTGTACGAAAAGAAAAATGTTGTTTTCAGCAGACTGCAACTTCTTCCCTTTAAGTGCATGTTAGAACTTCTTTCATAATTATAACTTTGTTCATTTCATCTTCTTTGGTTCTCAGATGGATGCCCACAGTGTGTGAGTCTAAATTACGAAGGGGGGGGGGGCTAGATACCCACACCAATCATTGTCTGAACTTTGATTTGCTGGAGGACCTTCAGAGGATCAGATAAAGAATTCCATAACTTTTACTGGGAATAACTGTATGCGGATGTAGCTGTGAACTATATTAGCTCATTGCCACCTCTGCACCCTAGGTGAGACAGCTTTGATTCCAGAACTGAACAGAACAGGACAGGGAAATGGACTGGTACCAGAAAATGACAAAGAATGCTGTACACACAGACATTATACTTGATACATAAGTCATTAAAGGTGGATACATTGTCTTTAGCTTCCAACTATGCATAGTTACTAGGATTAAATATATGGAAGTAAAATAAGAGAGAACAAAAAAGAAATGCTTAAAATGCACTAAGACTATACATTTCTTTTACAGCAAAGGCACCAACCCCATCGATAGACTTGGCAGTCTTACTTTCACCAGCACACGCATTCGCCAGGTAAATATAAGCAATTTTTTCCCTAATGATGCCTTCATTTCTTCTTTTCATTTTAGTGATTCTCTCATTGTGATATATCAGTAAACTTAATGGTTTCAGCTGTAGTACCTTAGTTAGGATACATCTGACAAATCAACTAACCGACAGGATAGAAGGAAGGAAATGCACAGATCGATAGATAAACAGCTAGATAGATAGATAGATAGACAGACAGATGGGTATATATAGAGATACATAGAGATAGATAGATAGATAGATAGATAGATAGATAGATAGATAGATAGATAGATAGATAAATAGATAGATAATGTCTAAGGAAGTGTCCATTGGTCATTTCAGTGCATGAGAATGTGATATACGTCTTATTTTCCTTCTATGAAAATTTAACAAAAAACAGAAGAAAATGAAACACAAGTGCGTAGACCTTTAATTGACTTTACCTCACATTTAAAATGGCTTACAAAATCTCAGATTTCTGTTTAACTGACTGACACCTTTTGCCAAGGGTAAGATTATAGTTACCTCTGTGAAAAACAGTCAACCATTTTGATAAAATACAAAATCTTAATGACCCCATTATACAAAGAAAATTTGTCTGAAATCATAAAATCTTGATTTTGCTGATGACTGCATCTGTTTTTATTCCAATATTAATTTCTGTGCTTGTTTGTCTAGCTTTTTATTCTTATAATTTTGGGATAATATGGAGGGGGCAGACACACATTTTCAGGGGAGGAGTAACATTACCAAAGTAAACTGGAATTCAAAAACATGTTCCTGACGTTTTGTTTTACTCAGAAATATTAGGTCTGTCGACAGCTGTAAGACATCTGGCATGTTTCATGCTATAGGCACTTATAATTCATCTGCCTTTACTGTTAACAATAAAATTGCAACTCAACCTGGGGGTAAAATAAAGCATTTCATAAATTCTGTTACTTATAATTTAAATGGCCTCACTATTAATCACATTGTCAGTTAGAATCAAGTCTGTTACTGTTTCACTGAAAGAAGTGCGACACCTTGTGGCCAAATCTATGCATCATAATAAATACAGAGTAGTTCTTGTTTGTATTATGGTTGTTATGTGATCTTCAGTGTTTACCGTTCTGCTGTCAAGAATCACCACAATTTAGACATAGTTTCTTATTTTCCTGGGATGGCCACATCGAGAAATATTCAAGAAAGTAACTCATTTCTTGTGAAGTAAGAGAAAAATGTGTTTTTCCCCTTGTGCCAAAACAAGTTAATATCTCCAGTGCAAATGTGATAGTTTTAAAGCCGTATATGCCTTTGACAATAATATTTATAGAAGCATCTATGGCCTTTATGTCTCTGTTTTCATAATGTGAATCATACTGACTGTGTTGCTACCACTACAGTATAGTAGTTAAGGATATGTGCCAAAGGATTTATTATGTGTCCTGCAGAAGGGCATTTCATACCTGCAGACTCCTTCATGCAGCTTACTTTACCATGAAAAAAGTATCCTAAGTCACACTTGAAATAGTCACCTGTGATTATGGGACTTTGTCAGTTCAGAAAGTCTAAATTAAAACAAAGAAGTAATTCTGCACTCTTCTTGCATTAACTTTTTTTTTAGTTTGGAACCTATCTGTCCAGTGAGCCTTGTTTACTTGTTGTAGATTTAGGTCCCTAGTACGGGTATTTGTAGACCCACTTGTTTTGAAAAGAAACAAGAGGTCAAATAGGATTGTGTCATTCGTGGCTCAAAATTTGAGACATGGGTGACTTTGGAGCAGCTTGGATGCTACTAAGTATAACAAGAATTGTGCTAATCTATTGAAAAAGTTGGAGGATTTAACATAGAATGGCTCTGCTCTGCAAAAGTGATTTGCTCTTCTGTAATAAATCAAAGTTAATGCTGATGAGTTTGTTTTTGTCATGCCATTTAAACAATGTTGCTAGTAATGCTAACAGAAAATTGACCAGATTTCTTGCTTATTATAGACAGAAACATAAACTGAATCATGAAGCATGGCTGGCTTCATGCATAACTCTGTTACCGATGACTATAGAGTAATTCTTCTTGACCTAATCATTGACACAGCTACAGTGGCACAACTGTGCAATCCAGTGCTTTTCATAAAATGGCAGTCAGTTCACACTGCAGATAACCCCTATGTTCATACCCCGTGACTTCACTGAGGACAGGATCAGATTCTACTTCTACTAGTTGATGATAATTGTATGGTTAGAACTAGCATTGGCATCACTCAAGCATCTTCTAACTGCTGTAATAAATGTCTTACTGGCTAGCAATATGTCCACATAAATAACATGGCAATCTTTCCATTTCACTGGGCTATGAGGTCATTTATTTATTTATCCTTTGTTAACCGGGCTACTTCCACTAAGCTAGTAGCCTCTTTTCAGGGGAGGCCTGATGTACTATTTATACTACTACTAAAGTAAAAATGGCCAGGGTATTGGGGAACTTCCCATACACTTTTCAATATATGCCATGGGGTCATTTACATTCATCTGAGCTGCCACCAACTCAGGCAGATGGGACCTCTGTTTAATGTCTCATCCAAATGTTGACACATGTAGGAGAGCAGCATCTCCTTATGCTACACTGCAGTGTCAATAATCCAACTAACTGCCGTGGGAATAGAGCCCACAGCCTTCTCCACCAAAGATGAGTGTCGTACCTGTTGTGCCACTGACACTAATCAAACAATTGTTCTAAACCTAATGGTATAGCACAAATGATTATGAAAGTGACCTGTTAACAAGTTTAATGCCTATAGATTTATATTTTTTCCTAAATATTTACTTAAATTACTGGATCCTGAATGTATTATGTCTATGTTTAAAATCAGGTAGAAGTTACAATGATATATTAATTATTAGGCACAAGCTGAAAGTCTCTATTTCCCTTTAAATGTATTTTGGCATTAATGCACTTTATTGCTTAGCAATATTTCTGTAAGTGTGCTTTGACTTAAACAATGAAAAAAGGAACGTTGTATGTACAAGTATAGATAAATGAAATGAAACAAAAATGAAAGGAAAATCATGGAATCCTAGATCTGATGCCTTCAGCTGATTCTAAACAGGTCACTTAACTAGACATTGCTTCCTGGACATTTCTGCAAGTAAAAAGCCTAAAAGTTTACCTAATGATAAATCAAAAACTCAGCTTCCAGAGTTAAACATACGTCTCTCTCTACTGCAGAAACTTTTTGACACACTACAGTGTATACTCCAGGGCTAATCCTTGGAACATGCAACATAAAACAATCCCCTCTGCACACCCAATACTCCTACTATGTATGAGATTGCACAATCCCCTGGAAAGGGCATACTCTCCTACCCCAAGAACTGCTGATCTCACACATCTGTCAACCATTTGTCTGTACATGTCGACCGAAGTAAAATTCGATGTATGCCAGGGTGTGTGTGTGTGTGTGTGTGTGTGTGTGTGTGTGTGTGTGTGTGTGTGTGTGTGTGTATTAATGTACTTCATAATATCAGAGTATCTAAACATTGACTTTTAAAATGCTGATCCAAAAAAAATTGAATGTGAAAACACTGAAAAAATAATAATAAAACAGCAACTAATGTTTTTTGGAGGCTGCAAGCACCCTTGAATTATTTATACCAACTCCTAGATTGCACAGCAGCAAGGAAGGAGCAAATCCTCACTCCTTTCTGTTTTATAACCTCCCACCCAGTGATGCTGGCAGAGTTAATCATATGATTCCGCAATCAGTTCTGCTGGCATTACAAACATTCAATATTACAAGACACATCCCTGGCTATACAGTGCATGTAGTGTACCTGTCTCTCCAGTGGGTGTCACTGCAGTTCAGGAAAGGGATGAAACAACTTTGGAGAATCAGCGTCTTACATAATCAGTCATGCATCAATGGTAGTTGCACGACTGGTGTTTATTAAATCATACGACTCCCAAATCTGTATAGTCAAACTACGGCTGATGCATTACTCGTTCCATTGATAAGCCATACTGTGTAAAAGGCATTTAGTTACACAGCACACTTTCTCCCACCAAAGTCACTTACCATGTTTCAGAACCTGATCCTAAATGCAGCAGCTCCCCAGTGGCAGAGATGGATGGTCTGGCTCTTTTTCCATCAGTGTGCCACCTTCTACCTTATCATTACTCATTCTTTTTAAGCTCTTTCTGTGACAACCTTCTCATCTGAAACTGCTTTATCAAAGTAGGTGCGCATTTTAAAGAGAGGTGAGATGGGAAAACAACTGTAGAATGTCAAACCTGTACTTGCTGGAAAGTACAATACTGCCTTAAAATAATGGAGCTTAATGCCATTAGGTTCTTGATAACTTACATTTGGGGCTCGTCAAGCATGGTTTATACCCCTATGAGTTTCTATGTATTGGTGACATAATTGGGTCACCATCAACCAATAGTGAGAGTCATTTTTGCTGTTCCCCAACTATCAAAATGCTGAATGTATACATCCTCAGACAGCCATCTGCCAAGTAACAGCTTTGATAGTTCTGAAGATGTTACTAGAATACTACAGGAAAAAGAAAGCACATTTTGTTACCTGCTGATAGCCAATACTAGAAGGAGGTTTCATGCAGTCCTGGGTTCCTGTGCACAATCTTCTTTTGGATTATGGCATATCAGTCCTTGGGTCTTATGTATCTTTCTGGCTTCAAGAATAATTTTCTCTGATTTCCTGTGGCTTAGGATGACTGTTTAATTACTTCTTATACATCTAACTTAGCATTCATTTTCCATGTGTGTGCATGTCAGGTTCTTTCATTCTCTGAAAACCATTATCACCCTGAGTCATTTTTTTATTGGAAAACTTTAATTAACCATAAGCCAATAAGTTAATTTATTTGAACATTATGCGGCTAAACAGAATTAAAGTGAACAAGTGGAAAGTATAGGACTCAAACTCAGGTCAACAGAATGCTGCTTATTTGTGATTCAGTTTCTGAATTCCTACACAAACTGTCAGTAAGAGGCAGTTTCAGAATAGAGGCTGCATTGCTGGTTTTTAAGAGGTGGTTTTCATTTAAATCCACATACAAGTTCTGCTTTTACTCAGCAGTGACAACCCTTCTGTTATTTGGTGCCTGTATGGTGTACTACTAGTTTTTCTAGGTCTACATTTTTCATCCGGTACTATAATAACCATTCTCATAGTCAACTCTTTCAAGGAAGGAAATCCCTGCAGTTGTTTCATTTTCTTACTGCTGATTGCTGGCCTGCACTGTGATACTTTGGGGTGGAAATCCATTTCCTCAGTACTGCAATAAGATGGAGTGCTACTATGTATGCGAGTTTTACATCTTACTGCATGTAGTGGAGTGGAAAGGTAGAGTCACAGAGGGGTAACATTTACCTAACCAAGATAGTAAGTAAGGAGCTGGTTTATTTTTCATTATATTTTATGATATTTCTTTATGGTCACTGTAGTCTTCCAAAGACTCATCTTGATCAGAAAACACAACATAGTCAGACATAAAGTCAGGGATACTGCATGTCTGAATATCCCTTAAACAGCAGGCAATATTAAGACACTAGCAATAAAACGTGGGAAGATATGATAACTTTATGTACTGCAGCACTGACTTCCTCAATGCAACAACAAAATATACAAAATTTACATTTTTAATGAAATTCCTTTTTTGCCGAAGGCAAGCTTGTGACCCTGTTATGATCTGTAAAAATGCATGGCTCCTGTGGATTGAGAATGTTTGACCTTTTCTCTTTTAAATGGAGAAGGACATGAAAGGACAAGAAATGTATTCTAAATGTAAACTGTAACTTGCTCTCATTTCTCATTTAACACTTAATTCTTCTAACTGCCTCCCACACCTAATCCAAATGCCTCCCATTGCCTGAGAGGAGACTGAGAGATCACAATGCAGCATCATACTTGCAGCCATAGGGATCACATGGATTTTTTTTATTATATGCCCTACCTATTTCCTTGCTGTAACCCCCCCCCCCACCCCCACTCGATGGTCTAGAATGTATGTCAGTGCATACCCTGATATTTTGTAAGCATGTGGTGTATACCCCAGTATCATCATCAGGGCTGCTACCCCTATTTGTGACCCCTCCCATCTTCCTGGAATAGGTTACCAGTAAAATACCACTGTGGTAACTTCCTCTGTGAATGTTCTGACCTTCCACTCACACATTCAGACAGCACTACATTGCAGAATCTCTGCCCAATGTATTTAGTTGCTTTTAACATGTTTGCAACATGACATTCTGAAACAGGGACTTCTATACCTTGCTTTTGTACACATAGTACAATTATATTGGTCTTAGTGGCTTTAATGTTTACTGATTATAAGGTTCATAGGTGATTACTATGGTAACAACCCCCATGGTGCCTTTTTAAGTCTAGCCATCCTTCTCAATATATATCTGACAAGTTTTGAATCCCTAAGGTTATTTTAAATAATTTTACTCACTTTACTGTTTAAGAAAGCATTTTGTATGCAGACTTAGTCATTACATTGTATTTCCATCACTGTCTGGCTTACAATTAATTCATAATTTATTTGACCAAAATCCTTTATGCCTAGCATTCACAGTCACTCTGGCTACTTGTGAACACGTAACCTTTATATTTAGATTGCATAGTATTCATAGACTGCATTTCAGTTATACCCTCAAGCACTGAGATTTTAACTTCTCATTTGACTTTTTAGTATTAATATCCTGTTGCTGAGCTTTTTACTGCTTTAAAATATTCTGGTGAAAAGATTGTCTGCCTCGAAACTTAATATTTTGCTCTGCATGGCCCCTTTTCTAGCCCGCAAACACAGCATTTACACGGAGTGTGTTTTCTGCCTGCCTATTTGTTACTAGGCATCCATCTTGTTAGCCAGCTTACCAATGTCTCTTTGGTGTACACTAACTCAGAATTCACTGTTCAGTTATATCAGACCAGTGGCTGCTTGAGACCAGTGCATGCTGTTCTGGGGAGTTTCTCCCTTCTACCCTTTGTGACTCTGGAGTTATAAATATGTGTGTGTGTGTGTGTGTGTGTGTGTGTGTGTGTGTGTGTGTGTGTGTGTGTGTGTGTGTGTGTATATATATATATATA
Source organism: Protopterus annectens (assembly GCF_019279795.1). Classification (NCBI taxonomy): domain Eukaryota; kingdom Metazoa; phylum Chordata; order Ceratodontiformes; family Protopteridae; genus Protopterus; species Protopterus annectens. Next base: position 208,214,444 of record NC_056739.1, on the reverse strand, counting down.
TATATATATATATATATATATACATACATATACATATATACATATCTGTTTTCATTTCTTCCTGTCCTCTGCATCTTGATCTGTCACACCAACTACCTGCATGTCCTCTCTCTCACCACATCCATAAACCTTGTCTTAGGCCTTCCTCTTTTCCTCTTACCTGGCAGCTCCATCCTTAGGCACATAGGAACTTAGGAAGTTGCTATTGGCCCTGAGGCCCTTACAAGCCTAGCCAAGAATTTAGCCCATGTTCCAACAAGTCAGCACCCTATGTCACTGTCCAGCAGTGGCACAGCTGGAATCCCAGGGGTGTATTTTCTGTTCCCATCCAGTTATCCAGGTTGAGCTTAAAAGGGTTAATGAGTTACTCTGCTTTACATGGAGAGGGAGTCTATTCCACAAAAGGGGGAGTCTCTGGGACACAAATCTGTCCAGCCAACTATTGATGTCACAGACCAGGTTGAGGTTGTGCGTGGAGCTTGACTTGTGGATATGCAGCAGTCCCATTAGGGCGGGGTCTGAGATTGCTTTGTATGCCAGACAGAGGTCACCTCTGAGGAGTCTGTAGGAGACTGAGTAGAGGGACAGGGCTTTTAGTCTTTCTGTGTAGGGTAGATGTTTGAGGCCCTGGATAGTTTGGGTGAGGAACATCTGTGGCCTCTCCAGCTGTTGCATGTACTTTGTAAGGTACATGCCAAAAGGGCATTGTACTCAATAATGGGTCTTATAAGGAAAGAATGCAGGAATGTTATGACCACCTTGTCCCTGGATGAGATATCCTTACTAATGAGGTGGGTCATGTAGAAAGCTTTCCGTACAACAGAGGCAATATGGTGGTCAAAAGTCAGTTTGCTATCAACCTGGGTGCCCAAGTCTCTCATGACTGATTGCTTGCTTAGGACCTTATTATCAATGTGATAATTTGTGGGGATGTTGCCCTCCCCAAAAGGGATGATGATGCATTTTTTGTCATTCAGTTTGAGGCCATGTTTCTGTCACCAGTCATTTGTTTGGGTGGGACCCTCTTGGAGGATGTCCACATCAATAGGGGAATTGATGACAGCACCCAGCTTGCAGTCATCTGCAAACTTGGTCAGCCATAGCCCACTAGATTTGGCTTGCACCCCCAAGAAGTATATCCCAAACAGCAGAGGCCCCAAGACCAATCCCTGGGGTACACCCCTTGTTATGGGTCTACTACTTGAGGTGGCTTCCCCTATTTTGACTAGATGGGTTCTATCAGTCAGACAGTTTGCTACCCATCTGGTAACATATGGATTGATGCCTAGTTGAGAGAGTTTATCTATTATACCTGAGTGAAGAATAGTATAGAAGGCTTTGGCCAGGTCAACGTAGGCGGTGTGCACCATCTTCCCCTCGTCTATGGCCTAGGTGACTGTCTCAAAGAAGTCAACCAAACTTAACAGGCATGACCTCCCCTTGACAAAAAAAAACAAAAAAACTGTGGGATCAAGTGTCTGGAGGTTGCCAATGTCCTTGTTAATGAGGTCCGTGATAATCTGCTCCATGGCCTTTCAGATCAGGCTAGTTAGGCTGATGGATCTATAATTTCCTGGAACAGTGGATACTCCACCTTTGTGCAAAGGAATGACAGTGGCTGTCCTCCACTCGGCTGGGATGAAGCCAGTACTCAGGCTTTGGTGGAATAGGGTTTCTAATGGTGCTGCAAGTTCCTGCCTGAGTTCATGTAGGATGCAGCCTGGGATGTTATCGGGTCCCAGGGAGGCTGTATTTTTTGCCTTTCAGAGGGCAGTGATGACTTGCTCCCTAGAGATAAGAGAAGGGGGGCAGGTAATGGGGATGTCCTGTTTTACTGATGGGGGAGACAGAGGAGTGAAGTCTTCACTGAACCTGTCTGCCAGCAGGTTGGCTATATCTACAAAGTTTGTGTATGTGGTATCCTTGGCCACCAGTTTTGAGCAGATCTGGGTGCTTCCCTTGAGATTAGCATCCTTCTCCCAATATACCCAGCATCCCTCCTCAGCACGTCCACACCAATGCAATCTTGCCTCTCTGGTTTTCTCTCCAAACTGTCCAACCTGAGCTGAGCCTCTAATATATTCATTTCTAATCCTGTCCATGTTCGTCACACCCAATGCAAATCTTAACATCTTTAACTCTGCCACCTCCAGCTCTGAGCCTTGTCTTTTTGTCAGTGCCACTGTCTCCAACCCATATAACATAGCTGGTTTCACTACCATCTTGTAGACCTTCCCTTTCACTCTAATGGTACCCGTCTGTCACAGCTCACTCCTAATACTCTTCTCCACCCACTCCACCCTGCCTGTGCACTCTTTTGCACCTCTCTTCCACACTCACCATTACTCTGAACTGTTGATCCCAAGTATTTAAACTCATCCACCTTCACCAACTCTACTCCCTGCATCCTTACTATTCCTCTGTCCTCCCCCTCATTCACACACATATATTCTGTCTTAGTCCTGCTGACCTTCATTACTCTCCTCTCTAGAACATATCTCCACCTCTCTTAAACCTTTTCCCTACTCACACTACAAATCACAATGTCAAGGATGCAGTCCTTATAATCAAACATTTCCATCACCAAAAAATGTGACAGGTGAATGGGGTTTGAAGCCCATTGCTGTCGCAAAGTAATGTTTATTGTAGGGGTTACTGAGTCTAAATCCATATTACTGGCATATATTACTTATGCAAGAGGTGATTTGGCCTTAAGAGTTCATGACAAATGTGCATTACTGCCATGGGTTATGACTGACACCTGTTATACATAAATAAGCTTTACAGAACCAGCTACAGGACAAGGTTATAATAATTGACTTCCGATGATTGTGTCTACCTCAGGTTTGAGCCTGGTGCTTTCTAATGCAGTCTTACGTACAGTAGCTGAGACTTAACCAAGCCAGTTTCTCATACACAAATTCTCACAATATTTCTCAGAATGGGATAGTGATGCCTTACCACTGACAGTAATTCATTCTTGTATTTACAATACACTGACACCAATCTGATTACTAATATGATACCAAGATTTTAATTACTGACTACTGTTCCAGTGAGCCAAACAAATGTTGAATTATAATAGTTGTTGGCCATACAGTCTCCTTTCAAACAGGATGGATACTAGCATTATACTAATGCTGTGAAATTTCATTTATAAGATATGACATTGAACCCAAGCTTTTTCAAATGAAAAAATGAGAACTCTTTATTTTTAATAGGATTAGATTATACATGCAAGACAGCATTTCAGTTGCACAGGTAAACGAAAATGTTTTATATGGACAGACTGATGACAGAATAAAAAATTCTAACTGCATTTTTTGTTATTTCCACTTACTTATTGTGCCTGATTGAAACCTCAGGATGAAAATAAAGTTCAACAAGTCTGTGATTCAGAAATCCTTGATTTAGCTTCCTTCACAAGTTAGAATTTCCCCAAGTCAAAAAAGCAGCCCTAAGCAAAGAGAAAGAAAAGGACAACAATAGCTCTGGTTCAGAATACTCCTAGAAAATAAAGATTTTCATGTCCAAATAAGTCTGAGACAAAAATTAAAAAAAAAGACAGCTGCAGCAGCTCTGGTTCTATACACTCCATGGAGTTTAGATAGGTTAAAAACATGTAATCTATCATTCCTTTTACAACAAGCTGCTAGAACGTACAAGCAATTCCATTTCTATGATGTATACTTCAGCTTGCTAAAGAAACCATAAGCATGGCAACAGTAAACAGTGGCATATTACAGTAAACAATCAAATATTATTAAAAGAAAGTTATAAATTCTACAGCTGTAATTAAGTAAACAGCTATATACATTTTATTTCCAAGGAAATATGTATCATCTGACACAGTTTATCAAATTCACAGTTTTGAGCTCTGCTTTAATTCAATGATATAGACAACAATAGTTTGCTGAACCTCTTGATTTCTGATGGAAAAAAATAAATGTCTGACTTAAACCTTTTCTTTTTGCACAGGATAGCTGGAATTCACATTCTGCATACTGCAAGTTTGCCTCTTTCCTATTCTTTGAAAAAATGTTTAATACTTTAATGGTGGCCTTGCCTTTATCATGGCTATATTAGTTTCAGTTGGAAAATGGGCATTTCATTCTGCTGTTTTCAGTGACAGTCTGTTTAGAGGCTATGAATTGATTGAATAGTCCATGGCTATTTTTTTGTTACAAACATATCATTAAAACACCTTTGAAACCTATTTTTATTAGCAGCATTCATCTTTTGCTCAAACTTTCTGTACTCTGACTTGCATAGCCATTATTTCTTTTATATCTGCATAGTTTTAAATCTATATCGTATTTATTCTCCTCTCCTTTTTTGAGAAACTTAAAGTTATTCCTTTATTAGTAATATTATCTCTGATAATTTCAATTATCTAGCTGTATTGAGACTGATCATTGATACATTAGTAGTAAACTCCACCTCATTTGAAAATAAGGCGTCTAAACCACTTGCAGTATATAAGTGCTTGAATAAGATTTCTTAGTGTTCTCCAGTGTTATGCCTTTTTCCCTCTGTTTACTCCTTCTTTGACTTAAAAAAGAAAGTGTGTTTAGTTATTTTGTAATAAATTTAAATATTTGCATGGTTCTGACAGGTGATACAAATATTCTTTGTTACATTTCCTACATAGCTCAATTAGTGCTGTAGAATTCATTTAGCGACTGCTGTGAATATGTGTATGTTTTTATGTGATATGCATGAATGTGTAAACACAGGCACAGTTGTTCTATAGTATCCTGTCGAATTTATGACTAGACTTCAGCACTCATGTGTAGTATGTATTTATATACTCTGTAGTATGGATCGCCTTGTTGGATTTTTCACATCCATAATTTTTATTTTTAACTTTGACAGGATTATCCTGAAATGGAATGGAATTGGGAAGACCTAACTCAGGGGGAAAACCTGGAATGATACTGGTTCCCTAAGCATATTAAAGAAGAAATCAGTCATCTTTACCATCTAAGTAAAGACTAAGTTTAAAGACTGTTGATACAGACTTGTTGTAAAAGCAGTATATCACAACTACTGGATTAGCAGAGACAGAACATGCTTACCTCCTCATTATACTAAGCTGTGATATATCATATATTATGAGGCCTTGCCTCATCTGCTGTTTTGTGTCAGTTTAAACTTTTGTAATATGCACTCCGCTAATGCAATTGCAATTAAAAGTTGAATCTAAAGGAAAAAGCTTAAAACGTCATAATTTCACACAATTTTGGAGTAACAGAAGCATGTCTTAGGAGCACTTTATCTGGCTTGAAACCACTACCTTTTTTAATAAGTTTAAGGCCTCAATATTTGATAAAGATTAAAAGGCAGAATGGTTTTACTTTTGTCTGTACAAGATGTAATTAGGAATAAATATTAACAATATTTAGCTCAAAATATTGTATCTGAGTCCTTTTGAGTTTAACAACCTATCATCCAAGGTTCACTTAACAGTAGAGTTTCTTTTGTGCTTTGGAAAATACCTTTCACTTTTATCCTTCAATATTTGTATAAAATAACCCCCTTCTGTATAAGCACAGTGTTAGAAGAACATATACCAGGACTATTTTAAAAGATATTGAAACCCAAAGCATTGCATGTAGAATATTCCTTCCATCAAGAGGATAGGTAATGACAGACATAATATTGAGTTTTGCAACATTTTCTGTTAAAGCAGATAAGCAAACTTCAAATTCGAACAACTAACTGCATGTATCTGAATCATATTCAGCCTTCATTTATTCATATGCAGAAACAATTAAGTTTAAAGACATAATTTAACTGCTGACAACAATCCTTTACTTATGGAAATTACTTTAGAGCCCCCATCATACTTCACTGAATCGTATAATCCTGAGTCAAAAATCCTAAACCAAAAGGTACCTAAAATGCAGTATCCTGAATGGAATATTGTTAAGGATTGTAGTATCACATCATCACTGCTGTTGAATCTTAATTCCAAATTTCTGCAGGAGGGCAAGTCCTTAGGTGTCATAGCAGAGCTGAGATCATTACCAAAATATGGCAATAAGGGAAACTGGTACTAAAGTTCTCACTGGTTGAAGCTTGGCAGCATCACTGTCAGAGGGACAGGTAAAGTGTGGTTGTGGAAGCAGGGATACCTGCATCACAGGAAGCGTCATTGCTGATATAGTTTTTCCTACTATGCAAATGAAGTTTTTGTTTTCTTTTAAATAGCACTAATATGTTACCCAGTTTTGTATGTTGAGCAACATGTTGGTAGGAAAGTGAGATTACTGTACTGACAACTACAATGCTATTGGATTGCATGCAGCTGGAGTCCCATAGGTGGTACCCCTTTGGGAACAGCCATTACAATGATGGGATTGTGCTACTGAATTGTGTACATTCAGGGAAGGGGGGCATTTACATATGTATGTCATACATGGAGTACACTCCATTCAGAATGAGGTATAACTGGGCACAATGTATTACCCCATTGTGCATCTCCTTTATGAATCACAAAATGCTTTGGTATGCCATTCTCCTGTGTACTGGCTTTATACCATGGTACACACTGATTATGAAGAGCAAGCAGAATTGATACTGAGATGCCAGAAATAAGTAATTATGTAAGTCGTGCAGAAATGACCGTGTTACACAAGTTGCAACATATATTAGTATTAACTGTTTTGGACATGTAAAAATGATGGGGCAATGCAGACAGCTGCAAAACAAATGGCTGAATGAGGAATTGGGATTTAGACCCTTAATTATCTAAATTATTAACATATATGTTGGGCCTAATCACTAGAGTTATTAAACAGAGATTAGCACCCATCCAAAGCATGGTTGTTATTATACAATAACCAAAGCTTTCAACTAGAACTTGACAATGAAATTAGTTTAAAAAGTAGAAAAAAATGAATTAAATGCCATTTATTTTTCCCCTCACTATATAATTATGCAAGTGCAAAAACCAGAAGTGTTAACTGTTGATTGTGTTTTTTATTATAATTAGATTTGTTGAAAATCCTTACTGTATCATATAATATATTCAGTGTGTCACTGGAAGTTTGACAATAAAGTCACTGGGTTTTTTGTCACTATAGTCAGAGAATATTGAAAGAAGTGCATTGTGGCAGTAAAAGAGTGCAGAATTTGAAATTCATGCATTCCATGATACATCCCTTATGTGCTACCTGTTCTACAGCTTAGCATTAAATGTTAGGTAGGGGAAAAAATAAAATAAAAAAGCTAGTAGGATTAAATAATGCTTACTATCCCATAATCATAAAACATGGGTAAGGTGAGATGCAAACTGTTCAGATGTACTTCAGAAAGATGTGCAAGCCTTGATCAAATACCATTCTGGTTGGAGTAGCAGATATACTTTCAAAATAGCTTTATTATAACTTGACCAAATTTTAAGCATCCTCGGAGTGTGTTGTAATAAACAGAAGGCACAGGAATTATCCCACTACTTGGGAGTTTTGGAGTCATTAATACCAACATAAAACAAATACTTCAAAAGTTCTGTTTGGTCAGCAGACCCTAGCCAAATGGGCTTTTAAAATGTTAGCCTTCAAAGGATCTAACCATATGATTTCTGAAGGATTTAAAACTATTTATACTTGAAATGTCTACTGGGAGTTTTCAGGTAAAATTTAGTCCCTATCCCCAACTGCATACGTACATATACATACAGGTTTACTATCAAATAGTCAACATTCAAAATAAATTCCTACATGAAATATCAATGCACATGTTCAAAACGGAATGTTGAAAAGGTCAGAATGTCGCAAACACACTTCCTTAAGTGAATTTGACCTTTTCCGACATCCGTAGACTGCACTCGGATTCTACACATCACATGCTGTAACTATTATGCAGGAGGGCAAGCCCCCCTGCACCCCCCATGAGGGGGCTGCATCCCCCACATCCCCTACATATTACATATTCCAACTTTGAGATTGCACTACAGTGTGGAAAAGGGCAAATTTCCTACTCCGCACTATACTGTGATCCCTTGTCATAAAGTCAACCACATATGTGCGAATGCACAGTGCATTCACTGAACCAGGAGTCACACAAATGAAGGTTCGACAACAAGGATTCAGCCAACCAAATTTCAACATCCCATGGTAGTCAAACCTTCACTTGCAATTTTGATGGTAAACCGCGCACACACACACACACACACACACACACACACACACACACACACACACACACACACACACACACACACACACACACAAACACACACAGCTTCAGTATAAAAGAATAAACAAACCATGTACATAATGCATACATGCATGCAGATATACACACACACACACACACACACATACAGATAAGAACCAGACTACAGTCATTTTAGAAAACAGAGTAATAATATAAATAGGGCAACCACAGTGGTGCAGCGGTTAGCTTTGCTGCCTCACAGCAAGAGGTTCTCTGGTTCGATCCTCTGCTGGGGTGCCTTCTGTGTGGAGTCTACATGTCCTCCCTGTGGTCGCATGGGTTTCCTCCGGGTGCTCCAGTTTCCTCCCACATCCCAAAGACATGCTGTAGGTGGACTGGACACTCTAAATTGGTCCTAGGCATGAGTGCGTGCATGTGTGTGCCTTCTGTGGAAGGTTGGGCACCGGGCTGGCAACTCAACACCGTAAAACTCAACTGCTAATCATGAGGGGACAAGTGATCCGCTGTGGCGACCCCTAACCAGGAAAAGCTGAATGAAGAAGAAGAAGAAGTAATAATATAAATGCATCACCTTAGTGGTAGCCATTGTGAATACACCATTATTATTAAATCCTTCACAGCAATTAGGCATTTAAATGAAAAAGAAAACTGTCAGAGTAATATTCTTTAACTTAAAACTAAAGCAGCAGCAGTCCTGGTTATGTTATTATAGAAGGTATATTCACAAAGATTTGCAATGCTGCAGTGCAGTGCTAAATATCAAAGATGGTTTAACAGGCCCAGTGCTGCTTCGCTATGTAGTAGGACCAGCACTGTGATGGTATTCTGCAAAAAAAGGCTACAGTGTAAATTAGTGCAACTGTGTTAGTGGCAGAAGTCCTGCTGCTCAGCAGTAGTGAAGTGGTCATACTATAGGTGGTCGTATGGCCTATGTCACAGGAACAGTGATGAGGTGTGTCTGAGGTGATGCGTGTTCAAACACATAATGAAGGGTCCAATAGCTGCAACATAGTCACTGTGAGCAGACCAAAGAAAGTCAGCACAGCTAAATGAGAACTCGTTTCATCATGTAAACTGCAAGAAAGGAGAGAATAGGAAAGCTAGAAATGAGGCAAGGTGAAGAGGATAAACATACACACAAGGGTAACCTGAAGGAAAGATAGCTGAATGAGGGGGAGAAGATCTTTTTTCTTTTGGAGGGCAGGCAGGTAGGGATGGTAGTAAGAAGGAAGCAAAATGTGTGGGATGGAAAGAGGAAATAGTGAAGGTAGCTGTGTCAGAGAAACAAACAGAAAACACCACAGACATTGACTGGCAGGGGTGTATGGACACAAAATGAGGCAAAAGTGGGGAGATACAGACAGTCAAAGGCAGGACAATTGGTGATATGGAGGACTGAAATACAAACCAGTAATGGTGAGTGACATACAAGAAAGAGGAGCACCATGATGGGGGAGACAGCAAGGTACAAAGGGCCTCTCTGAGCAGCCCAGATTAAAACCTCCAGAGACTGTTACCTCAGTGGCTGACATTGTGGATGTGGACAAGTCCCATTTCTGATGGCTCAGTGGTTGGGACTGGCTGGCCATATGACTCTATCAGCCCTATAAGGAAATTCTCTATGTTTTCAATGCAGGAGTCCAGCTGCTGTTGCACCTTGGACAAGACCAGCCACTGCACCTGATGTTGGATGACCTATGGGACCCCTGACGGCCATTCTCAGATGAGAAGTCTCCATCCCCTCTCCCTGAGATTTGGCAGTAAAGCCCACCAACAAACTGTATAGCTCACCTTCAGCAGAGTGACCTTCATCTTCTGCTGATAAGCAGGCCTAGTGACCGCTACTGCCGCAGCAACTGACATGTTGGCTGGTGCAGATCTTGGGTGATGCACCTGCTCCACATCTTGCATCACAGTTGAAGGTGCAAAAGGATGAAAATACAGTACATTAATACACATGCATATTGCAAATAGGATTTCAGTTTTACATGGTAGGCATGTATTTACTTACTTTACAGACCCTACCTCCTTGGTAGCCTGTCATATCATTGTAGTCAGGTCTTCCTGTTGAAGGTGATCTTTTCCAATGTAAAAGAATCAAACATTATGTATTATAATGTACCTCTGCCAACAGAAGACAAGGAAAGCAACATAAAATAGCCAGAAAATACATTTGAAAAATCTATATACAGTACAGTGGTTACTATTAAGTGCTGGCTCTCTCTCCCCTTAACTTTTAACTTCCACTGACATAGGTCACAGCGGCACTTCCACAGGTCAGTATACAATGCCTGCATTGCTTGCCAGAGCAGGCAATGCCAATGACATCTCAAGCTACTCTGGTAAGCTGGTTCAAGGCATCAATTCTATATAAGGACACATCATAATGGCAGGCACTCCCCATTATCTCTCTGCAGCATATGCAAAATAATTTTTATCTCCTGGCTACACTAGGCAGGGCCACTGTTGAACCCTGACACTTGAAAGGCCATATCCCCTCAACAGGTCAGAACAAGTTGAAAAATGGTACCCCATGTGTATGGCTGCATGTAATGAACAGCATATGATGCATATTTTCAGGCAGCAGTGTTGATTTGTGCAAAGTATTACAAGAGCAAGCTGATGATTTTACAGGCTTCACAGTGTCCATGCAAGTGCATAGTGTGCTCATAGGTTCATAGGTAGGTACTAGCCTATCTGCCTGAGGGCATTTATAAGCCTAGCCAGAGTGTGTCGGCTTTTGCCACCCCATTTATCAATTAACTGATCCTCTGTCAAGCAGAGCCAGTGAAGTGATCCCAGGGGTGTATTTTCTGTTACCCATCCACTCGTCAAGGTTTCTCTTGAAGAGTGTTAGTGAGGGGCTCTGCCTGATGTAATTTGGAATTTTGTTCCAAAGCATGGGGAGTCTCTGTGACAGGAATCTATCCCTCCAGCATGTTCTATTTATTGTTGTGGCGAGGTTTAGCTCACTAGAGCACGTGGCTCGCAGTGACTTGGATTTCTTTAGGTGGAGCATGTCCATCAATTCTGAGTTGGACATGGCTTTGTAAGTCAGGCAGAGATCACCTCTGAGTAAGCGATATGCCACTGAGTACAGCCAGAGTTTTTTCAGTCGGGCTGCATAGGACATATGTTTGAGACCAGTAATCCTCTTGGTAAGGTACTCTTGTGGTCTTTCCAGCTGTTGGAAGTGTCTTGTGAGGTACATCCCAAATGGGGCATTGTACTCTATGATGGGTCTAATGAGTGACGAGTAGAGGGGCACTATAACCTCTTTATTTCTAGATGCAAACCCTTTAGTAATTAGATGGGCCACATAGAAGGATTTCATAACTACTTTGGCAATATGATTGTCAAAGGAGAGATTACTATATACCTGGGTCCCCAGATCTCTTATTACCTCTTCTGTATTAAGGGGGCTGCCACCTATGTGGTAATTTGTGGGTGTTTGTTTTTCCCAAATGGGATGACTATGCATTTTTTGGCATTTAGCTTGAGGCCATGACTTTGACAACAGGTGTCTGTCTCAGTAAGGCCCTTTTGGAGGATGTCCATGTCAGCCGGAGAGGGAATTATGGCTCCCAGTTTGCAGTCATCAGCAAACTTGGTTAGCCATAGTCCTCCTGTGTTTGCCTGTACTTCTGAGTAGTATATGCTTAACAGTAGGGGTCCCAGGACCGAGCCTTGTGGGACGCCACTTGTGACTGGTTTAGAGTCGGACCTGGAGCCCGATATTCTTACCGTGTGAGTTCTGTCTGTAAGTCAGATGGCAACCAATCTCGTTATGTAGGGGTATATGTTTAGGCAGGTGAGTTTTTCTGTAACACCCGAGTGAGGAATGGTGTCGAAAGCCTTGGCCAGGTCAAGGTAGGCTGTGTGAACCACCTTTCCCTCGTCTATGGCCTTGGTGACTGTCTCAAACAAGTCAACCAGGTTTAGTAGGCATGATCTGCCCTTAACAAAGCCGAACTGGGTCGGGTCGGGTCAAGTGTTTGGAGGTTCCCAATGTCTTTGTTAATGAGTCCCATGATGATGCGCTCCATAGCCTTGCAGACCAGGCTAGTCAGGCTTATGGGGTGATAGTTACCAGAGTCAGTTGTGGCCCCTCCTTTGTGGAGAGGAATAACAGTTGCTATGTGCCATTCTATGGGCACGTAGACTGTGGAGAGGCTGAGGTTGAACAGCATGTTTAGGTGGGGGGTTAGTTCATTCTGTAGTTCATGCAAGACGCAGCCTGGGACACCATCTGGTCCCATTGACGCTGTGTTTTTGGCTTTTGAAAGGGCTGTTTTCACCTGTGCGTCTGTGATTTTTGGGTCACTACACTTTTCTGGCATTGTTGTGGGCCCTTTTGGAGGTGAGAGGGGGGTGAAGTTTGCACTGAGTCTATCTGCCAGGATGTTGGCAATATCAGTAGGTTCAGTATATTTTGTGCTATTGTGCACTAGTTCAGTGCATATCTGTGAGTTGCCTCTTAGATTCTTAACATAGCTAAAGAAGGCTTTGTAGTTATCTTTTGAATCCTTGGCTATTTTTCTTTCAAAGTTAGCCTTGGATGATTTCATGAGGGACCTCAGTTTCTTACTGATGCTGATCAGGGTGTCTTTCCTTCTTGGGATTTGCTTTTTTCTGAACTAGTTTCCTCCTTCTATTGTATAGCCTTTTTATTGCTGGGGTCCACCAAACTAGTTTCCTTCTCTTAGAGGAGTGAGTCTTGGTTTTTCTAGAGATGGCATGATCCATGCATCCTTGCAGGCGCTCATAAAGTGCATTTGTAAAGGTTTCTGCATCTTGAGCAGCGTTATCCTTAAGCATGGGGGCTGTGAAACTTACCACCTCTGTCTTAAGTAAGGTGAAGTTTGCTTTAGAAACGTTTTTTACTGTGTTTTCCTTAGTTGGGGGTGGGGGTGGGGTGTGGACATCCAGAGTGATTAGTTTATGGTCTGATCTAACCAGTGACGGGTTGACCTCCAGTGTGGAACACCTGTCGCCCATGTTGGTGATGACCAGGTCCAATATGTTTTCACCTATGGTAGGGGAGTTTACCAACTGATCCAGGGCATTTGAGTTGATGAATTCCAGGAAGCACTGGGCCTGGGAATTTGTACTTGAGTAGTTTTCCCAGCGAATGGTAGGGTAATTGAAATCATCCAATATTGGGGTATTTGGTAGGACCTTCATGTTTTCCAGTTTCTCCAGAAAGGTGGAGTGGTGGTCCTGGGTCATGGAGGGTGATCTGTAGCAGGCCACAATTTGCATTGCAGATTTGTCTGATGTTAGTTGCACATGGATGATCTCAGAGGTATCATGCTGTGCCACTAACCTGGAGGTGTAGGTATCCTTGATGAATATGGATACACCCCCTCCTTTTGTGTTTCAGTCCATGTTCTGTGGCTGAAACGTGTGGTATGAGTGGCAGGCCGGTAGTGCTGGGGTGCTCTCTGGAACCTTGAACCATGTTTCAGTTACTGCACAGATGTCAACGTTCTCCATACTGAGGAGTACTTTGAGTGCGTGCATTTTGAGATTTAAACTCTTGGCATTGAGTAACATAACCCTCAGTTTTTTGTTAATTGTGCTGTTTATGGAGGTGGGTTTGACTTTTGAGCCTTGCCTAAAAAGGCACTATGGGGGCAGCAAGAGCCTTGGCCAGTATTCGAAAGCCTAGGTGCAAGCCATCTCTTTCAAAGCAACATGGCTTGTCGAGCATGTCGTCCCAGGCTGAGAGACACTGGATCCCCTTTGAATGACACCAGAAGCTTAGCCAATTGTTGAAATTGATCATTTTTTCTTTATACTGAGGTATCATTCTTAGTGAGGGCAGGATGCTACTTAGGGTCAGGGTCATACCAGCCTGGGATACATGATCATAGTGCTCTTCCATGTCTCTTTTCATGTAGTCCAGGGAAGTATGTCTCAGGTCATTCACACCAACATGAACAATGACAGAGCCATATTTGTACTTGTTCTGGAGTGACCTGAGTGCTTGTGTTTTGTGGCGGATTCTGGCTCCAGGCAGGCAGCTAACAGTAACCTTCTGCTTGTCCAGCCTAGTGAGTGGGACATCACTGTGCCTGACTATAGAGTCACCTATTACTAGTGTGTTAGGTATGTTATTTTGCCTTAAGGGCTGTGATTGTGCGGCACACTGATTTTGTGTTTTATGTGTTGTCTGGTTTGTGACGGGAAGTGCAGGTTGTTTGGATGTCTGCTTTGGAGGTCTCTGATGCTTTTGCAGATTTTTATTTAAAGCCTCTGAGTATGATTTTGTGTATTTATGTGTATTTTTTGCCAGTGCTGTTTTAGTAGGTCTTTGTGTGGGTGGAGTTGTGGTGCAAGTGTTAACCTTCTCCTCTTGACTGTCTGTTCCAATCTTGGGTGGAGGCAGCTTAGCTTCCAGTTTGGCTGTATAATTGCATCTCTCGCATATGTTAGTGTTTTGTGGTAGGAGGACAGGGTTGTCTGTGTACATGAGGCAGTTGTAACATTGCCTCAGGATACCCAGATTCACCAGCTGGACTGGAGAGTGCACCTGAAGTTGCCCTTTAGTCATGCCTGAATAGTAGGGTGAGCTGCTTAGTTGCTTGGTTGGTGAGGAGTGAATAAAGAGCCTTGCCCTGCTGGGCAATCAGTGTCAGGGTATATTAGTGCTTGCTATTAGGTCTGAGCAAGTGCTGGGCTGTAAGATGCTTTTTGAGTGCTTAGGTTGAGAGTTAGACTAGTTTCAAAGGAAAAACTGAAGAGGAGACTTAGTGGAGCCAGGAATAATTTAACCATAGCTAACCGCACTGCCTGGTGCGCAAAACCGTGCAAACGTGATTTTTATAGTAGGGAAATGAAAGAGATAGAAATTAGCCAAAATGGCCAATAAACTACTAACTTCTGGGCTGGAACCACTCCTCCAGGAACAGATAGGTTGCTCAAAGCTCCCCTCTCTCGCAGGTGAACAAAGAAACTTCCTTCTATCCAAGTAAGGTATGGGCAACTCAGAAACTAGTATCACAGCCCTGAATTCAGCACTAGCCTAAAAACTGGACTATACTGGCTTAGAAAGCCAGGAAACAAGGATTTTTTTGTTTTTTGAAAATATAAGGCAAAAACAGGAAAGAAATACACTTAAAACAGCTTTAAACAACTACAAATGATCAGAAAAGGCTATCACACTTTAGTGTGTAGCCTACAACAGTTAAACAAATTATTTAAACAAAAAACAACTTTTTAAAAGTGCAGGCAGTCAAATAGGTACAATATGTGAAAAAAACAAGCTTTTAATAACAATAAATGCTGGAAATCCCTCATCTTAAAGAGATCGCCCATTAAAGATTGTGAAAGTATGTTATTCTCATATGTGTCAGCCATAAACTCTGTCCTGTTTATCCTAGTCTAGCTACCTGCACAGGACTGCCAGCAGCCACTAGCCCCTGTCCTTCTCCCCATTCTAATTTAGTCTCCCTTTTCCCCTCCCCAAGACTACCACTGGGATTGATATCTACTTTTCACTAACTCCTTACCTCTCTCATCTCTTTCCTACCTGCATAATCTCTGATACTTGTTCCTTTTGCCACCAGGTGGCTTCCTACTATTACCTGGCTTGCTCCCTCTGGCCTACTTCT
This sequence comes from Protopterus annectens, assembly GCF_019279795.1. NCBI lineage: Eukaryota > Metazoa > Chordata > Ceratodontiformes > Protopteridae > Protopterus > Protopterus annectens. The sequence goes on along the minus strand of NC_056739.1, from coordinate 208,198,644 downwards.
TAATACTCAATTTCCTTTGTTCTGCACCTGTATCCTCTCCTTCACTGCTTCTCATTTTCTTTACTCCTGACCTTGCCTAACCACCCTTCCAGTATAGCTTACTGCTAAAAACCTGTACATTTTCATAGAGTACAGCTCATTATACAAACTATACCTTTTTATCTGTTACAAACCTACCTGCTGTTTCCATAGCTCACTGATTGTTTTTTCTGGGCCTCACTACTCTTTTAGTCTGCCCGCTCCATTCGCCTCATGGCTCACTCCGCCTCCCTGCCCCCAAATTCCACCCGCCCCCAGCATCCCTAGCTTTATCCATATAATAGCCACTCCCCTTCATATCATAAACCTATCACAATCCAAATCCCTGGAAACACCCATTCCTTTTCCCGCTTTTTCTAACTCACTCATCTGAGTAAGTAAGTGAGTAAATAGTTTTATTTTTCTAATCACCATGAATATGGGAAAAATAGTAATCCTGTGCTTTTTACTATCTCTGTTAGCTAGCTTATACCATATTAGTAAATATGAAGACCAACCATATATAGGTTACCACTTCCCCAGAAAACAAACAACAGCATTAGGGTCTCAAATTGCTCTTAAACTCCACTACCAACAGTCCGACCTCTTTAAAGCCAATATCATCCACTACCATCGAAGCAAAGTTAACCTCAACTATCATAAAAACAAGCTATCCCAGAAACTAGTACAAAAATTCAAAAAACTCCTAGAATACATCAGTAAAAATATCTCAAGGGCTGGAGATATCCACCCCAATCCAGGCCCTACATCAACAAGCAACCCTGACTGTCCTATGAATCTCCCTAAGACATCCCACTTGCTACAAATTTTCCATCTAAATATTAGAAGTGTCAACAACAAAGTGCATAATTTACATGCACTCCTAGATACTTACCTACCAGATATAATGTGTCTAACTGAAACATGGCTAAAGCCAGACATCAAAGACAATGAACTCATCCCACCTGGATATAATATATACAGGAAGGATAGAAACAAAAAAAAAAAAGGTGGCGGAGTCGCTGCACTCTTTAAAACTAACCTTAACGTTACCATTAATCCTACCCAACCACCGCAATTTTCTAATACTGAAATACTCGCCTTAAAGATTCACTTGAACAAAGAAAAAAGTATTAACCTAATTGTTTTATATATCCCCCCCGGGAACAATGTCTATACATTGGAGAATATACTAAACTGGCTAATGAATAACTACCCACAAGAAACTATAATTATGAGTGATGTTAACATTGATTGGTACCTATGCTCTAATGATAATAACCCCACTAACATCAACCTTCATGGTTACTCACAAACTATTACTACATCCACCAGAATGGGAAACGCTAATCAAAAAGAAAGCATTCTTGACTGGATCCTTATAAACAGTCACCCTCACACATATACGTCCGGAACCCTGCCTAATGAAATTAGTGACCACCTTATCACATATATTACTAAAAATAAACCAGACAACTCCACTGTTCCAGTCTTTAGATCTATAAGAAACAAAAAAAACTTTGACCTCATAAAATTTAAAAATGAGCTGAAATCTTGTAACTGGACACCACTCATATATCTTCCCCTAGATGAAGCTGTAGAACATTTCAATACCACCTTTCTATCCATACTAGATACCCATGCCCCCAAAAGACTCATCAAAACTAAAACAAAGATTGCCCCATGGCTCTCAACTGAATCTAAACTTAAAATAAAACTCAGAAATAAAGCTTGGAATACCTGGCGTACAACCAAAACAATCCTAGACCGTACGAAATTCCAACAACTAAGAAATGCAACGAAAAAAGCCATAGTAGCTGACAAAAAAAACTTTTATTGTTTGTTACAGAATAAGCACCAAAATAACCCTCAGAAATTCTGGGCAGGCTTGAATGACCTTCTCCACCCAGGTAAATCATCCACTCCAACTCCTGAAACAGCAATGGATAAAGACCCCATAGAAATAGCCAATACCTTCAATATGTTCTTTATAAACATTATCAAAACCTTAGCCAACCAACTATCCTCTTGTAGCCAACCGATCATGGAAACACTACCACAACCTCTAAAGACCTTCTTCCTAAAAAGTGTCCCTACATCTTCAATAAGAGCCCTTTTACAGAAACTTAAGCCATCTACCCCCTCTGCAGACCTACTCCCAGCAGAATACCTTCACAAAGCTGCAGATGTTATAGCCTATCCAGTTTCTATCCTCATTAATCAAACTTTCTCGGAGTCAATAGTACCAACTTTATGGAAAATATCCCATGTAATACCACTCCATAAAGGAGGGACATCCACTGAACTATCTAACTATAGGCCCATAGCGTTAATGTCCCCATTAGCCAAAATTATGGAAAGATGTATGCACAAACAGCTACTCCACTATCTTATCCATAACAACCTACTAGCCAACTCCCAGCATGGCTTCAGACCCAAACACAGTACCACAACTGCCCTTCTCTCCTTCACTGACACAATAAACCATAACCGTAATGACAAGAAAGTGTCCTCTGCCTTATTTCTAGACCTATCAAAAGCATTTGATATGGTCAACCATCAACTACTCATGGAAACCTTAAAAACCTCTACCTGGATAACTTGACACTAGACTGGTTTAAAGCCTACCTCTCAGACAGGAAACAAGCAGTATTGTGGCAGAATACTCTCCACTTTACTACCAAATACCATTGGGGTCCCTCAAGGGTCCATTTTGGGGCCACTTCTTTTCTCGGTCTTCATTAATGACCTCCATACAGTCATTCCCGAGGCCACCTGTATTCAATATGCGGACGACTCAACACTAGTTTGTTCGGATACATCTCCAGACAGACTATTAACTAAAACCCAAAATTGCTTCACCAAAGTCGAAAACTGGCTATTAGGACGACAGTTAATCCTAAATCCTAAAAAAACTAAATTATTGATCTTTCAACCAACTCACAAAAATCACCTTATTGATGTCTCCATAACATCCAAAAATGGTACTATCATTTCCCCAGACCCCCATACGAAATTGCTAGGAGTTACTATTGATAATAAACTGAAATTCGACATACATATCAACCTGTCCATCAAAACAGTAAACAAAAAATTAGGATCGCTCTATAGAATTAAAAACTTCCTAACACCAAGTACTAAAATCACCATTGCCCGAACACATTTGCTCTCCACCCTTCTTTATTCATCTGCAATATTCACCAATCTTAACAAAACCATACTTGATAAACTATCCAGCTCATATAATCATATAGCTAGATTTGCAGCAGGAACTCCATACAGGACCCATCACTGCACCAACCTCAAAAACCTAACATGGATTGAACTCCCCAACCTTGTTAGAATTACCCAACTCACTGAGGTATATAAAATTCTCAAAACCCCTGACAATTGTCCTTCACTTCAGAACCTAGTCCTTCTATACTCTAATCTTAACAGTCTACGTTCTGCAAACAGACCACTCATAAAGATAGTCAAAGCTTACAATACTGGAGGAGATGCACTCTTTCCAAACGCCGTTGGAAAAGTCTGGAACTCTCTTCCCACCAGTATTCTTTCCTCTACCTCCCTACCCCATTTCAAGAAACAACTGTTTCACCACTATCAGAAGCACTGGCTTTGCCAATGCTCATCTCCTGACTGACATTTCTTAGTCTCTATTATCTACTTGAATTGTTCATTGTCTTCATTTTTTTTTTATTTCCTTATATGCATTGTTAACAAATGAATTTTGCAACCTGATTGTTTGTTTGACTTTTGACTGTTTCTCTCTCGGTAATATTATAATTTTTGGAAATGTCTGTATTTTGTATAATGATGGAGCTTTTCTCCCCGGGCCTCCGCTGAAAAAGGACATTGTATCCAGTCGGATTTTTCCTGGTTAACAAATGTAAAATAAATAAAATAAATAAAATAAAATCTGCGTTTAGGCGGAAAACAGTTAAGCACAGCAAGAAAGTACAGAAAACTGATACTTAATCACTCCAAAGTCTCTCTCCTAAGCTAGAAGGCTTGTATCAGTTTAAGTCTTTTGAGTGCTACCCAGTGGGTTAGTTACAGGAAAGATGGGAAACAAGCGCAGATGTGGTCTTTTAAACCAGAAAGTTGAAAGAGATGGACAAACTGTCCTAATGGTCAATAAACTACAACTTCTGGCCCAAGAACCTCCCCTCTCATGGTAGACAGGCTACCTAGTGCTTACGGTTACACTTCATATCTTCGAATTACCATTTCATCGAATTGCAAATCATCGAGACCAAATCGTCGAAAACTCATTTCATCGAAAACTCATTTCATCGAATCAAAAATCATTGAAAACTATGAAGCAACTACAAATAACATTCCACAATGTTTTTACTATGTTTATGCAGGGGGACAAGCCCCCCTGCACCCCCCATGTGGGGGGCTCCACCCCCCACACCCCCCGTAAATAAATATACCAACTCCAAGGTCGCACTACAGTGGGGGAAAAAGGTAATTTCCTAACCCCCCTGCATAGACATAGTACAAAGTGTCTGGGATGTTATTTGTAGTTGCTTCAAAGTTTTCAATTATTTGAGATTCGATGACATGAGTTTTCGATGAAATGAGTTTTCGAAGATTTGGTCTCGATGATTTGCAATTCGATGAAATGGTAATTCGATGATATGAAGTGGAACCATGCTTCCACTCCCACTAATAAGCTAGAAGGCTTTCCTCCTACACAGAAAGGCTTGCGAGGCTCAGAAGCTTACCAACAGTCCTGGATACAGCAACTCTGAATCTGGACTAGGCTAGTTGCAGGAAAGGTGGGAAACAAGCGCAAGTGCGGCTTTTAAACCAGAATGTTGAAATAGATGGAAAAAACTGCCCAAACAGCCAATAGCTACAATTTCTGGGCCAGGAACCACTCCTCTTGTGGTAGATAGGCTACCTAATGCTTACCACTCCCACTGATAAGCTAGAAGGCTTCCCTCCAACACGGAAAGGCTTGGGGGGCTCAGAAACTTACAAAGAGTCCTGGAATATAGCAAATCTGTACCTGGACTAGACTAGTTACAGGAAAGGTGGGGAACAAATACAAACGTAGGCTTTAAAGCCAGCAAGTTGAAAGAGATGGAAAACTGCCCAAACGGCCAAATAAACTACAATTTCAGGGACAAAACTCACTCTTCCCATGGAGGATAGGCTACCTAGTGCTTACCACTCCCACTCATAAGCTAGAAGGCTTCCCTCCAACACGGAAAGGCTTGGGGGGCTCAGAAGCTTACATATAATCCTGGATACAGCAAATCTGTACCTGGACAAGACTAGTAACAGGAAAGGCAGGAAACAAGTGCAAACACAGGCTTTTAAATCAGAAGGTTGAAAGAAATGGAAAAGCTTCCCAAAAGGCCAATAAACTATAATTTCTGGGCCAGAAACTACTCCTCCTGTGGTAGATAGGTTACCTAGTGCTTACCACTCCCACTGATAAGCTAGAAGGCTTCTTTCCAACACAGCAGGGCTTGGGGGGCTCAGAAGCTTACCAACAGTCCTGGATACAGCAAATCTGTACCTGGATTACACTAGTTATAGGAAAGGCGAGGATCAAACGCAAAATGGGCTTTTAAGCAGAAAGTAGAAAGAGATGGAAAAACTGCCCAAATGGCCAATGAACTACAATTTCAGGGCCAAAACCCACTCTTCCCATGGTAGATTATGTACCTAGTGCTTACCACTCCCACTGAGAAGCTAGAAGGCTTCCCTCCAACACAAAAAGGCTTGGGGGCTCAGAAGCTTATCAACGGTCCTGGATACAGCAAGTCTATATCTGGACTTGACTAGTTACAGGAAAGGCAGGAAACAAGCTTATATTTTTTTGTTACAGAAAAGCAGCTAAAAGAGCATTAAATTCAAATTGTAGTGCAGGCCAGCACACCCAAGCGTGTAGCAACACTATGGCAAATACAGTTCAAATAAAGGCAATTAAATTAACAAATGACTAAAAAACAAGTGCAGAAGGCAGTAAATTAGAAGGCTACTAACAAGCAGTAATAAGTGCAGAGTAAGAGCGAATTAACAGATAGCACGCAGAAGAGCAACTAAGACAGTTACAGTAAGAGCAGATGAATAAGATATATATATATTTTATATATTCAGTTTGATTATCGGGGAGGTCCACTGGGCCAGGGGCCCATTTTCAGTGGAGGCCCGGGGAGAAAAGCTCCACAGAACAAAATTTAGAAACACAGTTTTCTAAAACAGTAAAAAATACATACAGTAAGGTTCATTCTACAAAAAATAATCAATACAATTTCAATTTAGTTCAAGAGATAAATGAGAATACAGTATAATAGCTAGAAGTAATATTTAGTTACGAGTACAAATTAGTAAATTGAGAGTGAGGTTAGGAAGGTGAGAGGTTAGCCAGGAGTGAAGGGGGAGGAGAGTTTGAGAGGTAAGGGTGGAAGAGTACAGTTGCATTTCCTGTTTATGTAGAGGTAGGAATGAAGTATGGAATGGAATATATATATTTTTTTTTTGAGGGAAGGAACAGAGCAGGATTAAGAGGCAACAGGGGTTGTCCTTGCCAAACGCTATCTTTGTACGCAGTAGGAGTGCCTGAAATCAGAATATGATCTCACTGCATTCAGTTGAGTGAGCAAATGAGATGAGCCCAGAAGGAGTATCCAAATACAAATCTACAAGAGGGGCAGGCAATTTCAAAGCCACCAACATTAATACCAAAAGAAGAACAGGGAGGGTGGGTGCGGAACTAACTGTAGAGAGACAGCCACAACTTCAGTTGAGATAATATTCAGTAAAAAATACAAATAAATACATTACATACAGTACGATATGCAAAAGACCAGATAAAAGTGTACTTAAATTCACTTATACATCCAGCTGATTTCAGGTAGATGTTAGCCGGCCAAAGCGCTGATATTAAGCAGAGATAACTCAAAATGTACCACTTATATAAGGCAAGACAGGATGTCAGTGATGAGCTGAAACTACCTCCCACTATTATCAATGGCTACACAGAAATTCTAAAAAGTACTTTGTAGAGAGACAGCCACAACTTCAGTTGAGTTAATATTCTGTACAAAACACAAATAAATAAATTAAATACAACACTAAATGCAAAAGAGCAGATAAAAGTGTACTTAAATTCACTTATACGTCCAGCTGATTTCAGGTAGATGTTAGCTGGTAAAAGCTCTGATATTAAGCAGAGATTACTCAAAATGTACCACTTATATAAGGTAAGACAGGATGTCAGTGATGAGCTGAAACTACCCCCCACTGCTATCAATGGCTACACAGAAATTCTAAAAAGTACTATGTAGAGAGACAGCCACAACATCAGTTGACATAATATTCAGTGCAAAACTCAAATAAATAAATTAAATACAGTACTATATGCAAAAAGTGCAGATAAAAGTGTACTTAAATTCACTTATACATCCAGCTGATTTCAGGTAGATTTTAGCAGGCCAAAGCTCTGATATTAAGCAGAAATAACTCAAACTGTACCACTTATATAAGCCAAAACAGGATTTTAGTGATGAACTGAAACTAGCCCCCACTGCTATCAATGGCTACACAGAAATTCTAAAAAATACTCTGTAAAGAGACAGCCACAACTTCAGTTGAGTTAATATTCAGTGAAAAACACAAATAAGTAAAGTACAGTACTATATGCAAAAGAGCAAATAAAAGTCTACTTAAATTCACTAATATGTCCAGCTGATTTCAGGTAGATGTTTGCGGACCAAAGCTCTTTTATTAAGCAGAGATAACTCAAAATGTACCACTTATATAAGGCAAGACAGGATGTCAGTGATGAGCTGAAACTACCCCCACTTCTATCAATGGCTACACATAAATTCTAAAAAGTACTCTGTAGAGAGACAGCCACAACTTCAGTTGAGTTAATATTCAGTGTAAAAACACAAATAAAAAATTAAATACAGTACTATATGCAAACAAGAAGATAAAAGTGCACTTAAATTCACTTATATATACAGCTGATTTCAGGTAGATGTTAGCTGGCCAAAGCTCTGATATTAAGCAGAGATATTTCAAAATGTACCACTTATATAAGGCAAGACAGGATGTCAGTGATGAACTGAAACTACCCCCCACTGCTATCAATGGCTATACAGAAATTCTAAAAAGTACTCTGTAGAGAGACAGCCAGAACTTCAGTTGAGTTAACATTCAGTGAAAAACATAAATAAATAAATTAAATACAGTACTATATGCAAAAGAGCAGATAAAAGTGTACTTAAATTCACTTATACGTGCAGCTTTCAGGTAGATATTAGCCGGCCAAAGCTCTAATATTAAGCAGAGATAACTCAAAATGTACCACTTATATCAGGCAAGACAGGATGTCAGTGATGAGCTGAAATTACCCCCCACTGCTATCAATGGCTACACAGAAATTCTAAAAAGTACTCTGTAGAGAGACAGCCACAACTTCAGTTGAGTTAATATTCAGTGAAAAACACAAATAAATAAATTAAATACAGTACTATATGCAAAAGAGCAGATAAAAGTGTACTTAAATTCACTTATACATCCAGCTGATTTCAGGTAGATGTTAGCCAGCCAAAGCTCTGATATTAAGCATAGATAACTCAAAATGTACCACTTATATAAGGCAAGACAAGATGTCAGTGATGAGCTGAAACTACCCCCACTGCCATCAATGGCTACACAGAAATTCTAAAAAGTACTCTGTAGAGAGACAGCCAGAACTTCAGTTGAGTTAATATTCAGTGAAAAACAGAAATAAATAAATTAAATACAGTACTATATGCAAAAGAGCAGATAAAAGTGTACTTAAATTCACTTATACATCCAGATGATTTCAGGTAGTTGTTAGCTGGCCAAAGCTCTGATAGTAAGCAGACATAACTCAAAATGTACCACTTATATAAGGCAAGACAGAATGTCAGTGATGAGCTGAAACTACCCCCACTGCTATCAATGGCTACACAGAAATTCTAAAATGTACTCTGTAGAGAGACAGCCACAACTTCAGTTGACTTAATATTCAGTGCAAAACTCAAATAAATAAATGAATACAGTACTATATGCAAAAAGAGCAGATAAAAGTGTACTTAAATTCACTTATATGTCCAGCTGATTTCAGGTAGATTTTAGCCAGCAAAAGCTCTGATATTAAGCAGAAATAACTCAAAATGTACCACTTATATAAGGCAAGACAGGATTTTAGTGATGAACTGAAACTAGTCCCCACTGCTATCAATGGCTACACAGAAATTCTAAAAAATACTCTGTAGAGAGACAGCCACAACTTCAGTTGAGTTAATATTCAGTGAAAAACACAAATAAGTAAAGTACAGTACTATATGCAAAAGAGCAAATAAAAGTCTACTTAAATTCATTAATACATCCAGCTGATTTCAGGTAGATGTTAGCTGGCCAAAGTTCTGATATTAAGCAGAGATAACTCAAAATGTACCACTTATATAAGGCAAGACAGGATGTCAGTGATGAGCTGAAACTACCCACACTGCTATCAATGGCTACACAGAAATTCTAAAAAGTACTCTGTAGAGAGACAGCCACAACTTCAGTTGAGTTAATATTCAGTGAAAAACACAAATAAATAAATTAAATACAGTACTATATGCAAAAGAGCAGATAAAAGTGTACTTAAATTCACTTATACATCCAGCTGATTTCAGGTAGATGTTAGCAGCCAAAGCTCTGATATTAAGCAGAGATAACTCAAAATGTACCACTTATATAAGGCAAGACAGGATGTCAGTGATGAGCTGAAACTACCCCCACTGCTATCAATGGCTACACAGAAATTCTAAAAAGTACTCTGTAGAGAGACAGCCACAACTTCAGTTGAGTTAATATTCAGTGAAAAACACAAATAAATAAATTAAATACAGTACTATATGCAAAAGAGCAGATAAAAGTCTACTTAAATTCACTTATATGTCCAGCTGATTTCAGGTAGATGTTAGCCAGCCAAAGCTCTGATATTAAGCAGAGATAACTCAAAATGTACCACTTATATAAGGCAAGACAGGATGTCAGTGATGAGCTGAAACTACCCCCACTGCTATCAATGGCTACACAGAAATTCTAAAAAGTACTCTGTAGAGAGACAGCCACAACTTCAGTTGAGTTAATATTCAGTGAAAAACACAAATAAATAAATTAAATACAGTACTATATGCAAAAGAGCAGATAAAAGTGTACTTAAATTCACTTATATGTCCAGCTGATTTCAGGTAGATGTTAGCCAGCCAAAGCTCTGATATTAAGCAGAGATAACTCAAAATGTACCACTTATATAAGGCAAGACAGGATGTCAGTGATGAGCTGAAACTACCCCACTGCTATCAATGGCTACACAGAAATTCTAAAAAGTACTCTGTAGAGAGACAGCCACAACTTCAGTTGAGTTAATATTCAGTGAAAAACACAAATAAATAAATTAAATACAGTACTATATGCAAAAGAGCAGATAAAAGTGTACTTAAATTCACTTATACATCCAGCTGATTTCAGGTAGATGACAGCCGGCCAAAGCTCTGATATTAAGCAGAGATAACTCAAAATGTGCCACTTATCTAAGGCAAGACGGGATGTCAGTGATGAGCTGAAACTACCCCCACTGATATCAATGGCTACACAGAAATTCTAAAAAGTACTCTGTAGAGAGACAGCCACAACTTCAGTTGAGTTACTATTCAGCGAAAAAAAAATCAATAAATTAAATACAGTACTATATGCAAAAGAGCAGATAAAAGTGTCCTTAAATGCACTTATACATCCAGCTGATTTCAGGTAGATTTTAGCTGGGCAAAGCTCTGATATTAAGCAGAGATAACTCAAAATGTACCACTTATATAAGGCAAGACAGGATGTCAGTGATGAGCTGAAACTACCCCCACTGCTATCAATGGCTACACAGAAATTCTAAAAAGTACTCTGTAGAGAGACAGCCACAACTTCAGTTGAGTTAATATTCAGTGAAAACAGAAATAAATAAATTAAATACAGTACTATATGCAAAAGAGCAGATAAAAGTGTACTTAAATTCACTTATACATCCAGCTGATTTCAGGTAGATGTTAGCCCGCCAAAGCTCTGATATTAAGCAGAGATAACTCAAAATGTACCACTTATATAAGGCAAGACAGGATGTCAGTGATGAGCTGAAACTACCCCCACTGCTATCAATGGCTACACAGAAATTCTAAAAGTACTCTGTAGAGAGACAGCCACAACTTCAGTTGAGTTAATATTCAGTGAAAAACACAAATAAATAAATTAAATACAGTACTATATGCAAAAGAGCAGATAAAAGTGTACTTAAATTCACTTATACATCCAGCTGATTTCAGGTAGATGTTAGCGGCCAAAGCTCTGATATTAAGCAGAGATAACTCAAAATGTACCACTTATATAAGGCAAGACAGGATGTCAGTGATGAGCTGAAACTACCCCCCACTGCTATCAATGGCTACACAGAAATTCTAAAAGTACTCTGTAGAGAGACAGCCACAACTTCAGTTGAGTTAATATTCAGTGAAAAACACAAATAAATAAATTAAATACAGTACTATATGCAAAAGAGCAGATAAAAGTGTACTTAAATTCACTTATACATCCAGCTGATTTCAGGTAGATGTTAGCTGGCCAAAGCTCTGATATTAAGCAGAGATAACTCAAAATGTACCACTTATATAAGGCAAGACAGGATGTCAGTGATGAGCTGAAACTACCCCCACTGCTATCAATGGCTACACAGAAATTCTAAAAAGTACTCTGTAGAGAGACAGCCACAACTTCAGTTGAGTTAATATTCAGTGAAAACACAAATAAATAAATTAAATACAGTACTATATGCAAAAGAGCAGATAAAAGTGTACTTAAATTCACTTATACATCCAGCTGATTTCAGGTAGATGTTAGCCAGCCAAAGCTCTGATATTAAGCAGAGATAACTCAAAATGTACCACTTATATAAGGCAAGACAGGATGTCAGTGATGAGCTGAAACTACCCCCACTGCTATCAATGGCTACACAGAAATTCTAAAAAGTACTCTGTAGAGAGACAGCCACAACTTCAGTTGAGTTAATATTCAGTAAAAACACAAATAAATAAATTAAATACAGTACTATATGCAAAAGAGCAGATAAAAGTGTACTTAAATTCACTTATACGTCCAGCTGATTTCAGGTAGATTTTAGCTGGCCAAAGCTCTGATATTAAGCAGAGATAACTCAAAATGTACCACTTATATAAGGCAAGACAGGATGTCAGTGATGAGCTGAAACTACCCCTCACTGCTATCAATGGCTACACAGAAATTCTAAAAAGTACTCTGTAGAGAGACAGCCACAACTTCAGTTGAGTTAATATTCAGTGAAAAACACAAATAAATAAATTACAGTACTATATGCAAAAGAGCAGATAAAAGTGTACTTAAATTCACTTATACATCCAGCTGATTTCAGGTAGATGTTAGCTGGCCAAAGCTCTGATATTAAGCAGAGATAACTCAAAATGTACCACTTATATAAGGCAAGACAGGATGTCAGTGATGAGCTGAAACTACCCCCACTGCTATCAATGGCTACACAGAAATTCTAAAAGTACTCTGTAGAGAGACAGCCACAACTTCAGTTGAGTTAATATTCAGTGAGAAACACAAATAAATAAATTAAATACAGTACTATATGCAAAAGAGCAGATAAAAGTGTACTTAAATTCACTTATACATCCAGCTGATTTCAGGTAGATGTTAGCTGGGAAAACCTTTGATATTAAGCAGAGATAACTCAAAATGTACCACTTATATAAGGCAAGACAGGATGTCAGTGATGAGCTGAAACTACCCCCACTGCTATCAATGGCTACACAGAAATTCTAAAAAGTACTCTGTAGAGAGACAGCCACAACTTCAGTTGAGTTAATATTCAGTGAAAAACACAAATAAATAAATTAAATACAGTACTATATGTAAAAGAGCAGATAAAAGTGCAGATAAATTAACTTATACATCCAGCTGATTTCAGGTAGATGTTAGCCAGCCAAAGCTCTGATATTAAGCAGTAATAACTCAAAATGTACCAGTTATATAAGGCACGACAGGATGTCAGTGATGAGCTCAAACTACCCCCACTGATATCAATGGCTACACAGAAATTCTAAAAAGTACTCTGCAGAGAGACAGCCACAAATTAAGTTGAGTTAATATTCAGTGAAAAACACAAATAAATAATTTAAATACAGTACTATATGCAAAAGAGCAGAAAAAAGTGTACTTAAGTTCACTAATGCATCCAGCTGATTTCAGGTAGATGTTAGCCGGCCAAACCTCTGATATTAAACAGAGATAACTCAAAATGTACCACTTATATAAGGCAAGACAGGATTTTAGTGATGAGCTGAAAATACCCCCCACTGCTATCAATGGCTACACAGATATTCTAAAAAGTACTCTGTAGAGAGACGGCCACAACTTCAGTTGAGTTAATATTCAGTGAAAAACACAAATAAATAAAGTACAGTACTATATGCAAAAAAGTAAATAAAAGTGTACTTAAATTCACTTATACATCCGGCTAATTTCAGGTAGATGTTAGCCCGCCATAGCTTTGATATTAAGCAGAGATAACTAAAAATGTACCACTTATATAATGCAAGACATGATGTCAGTGATGAGCTGAAACTACCCCCCACTGCTATCAATGGCTACACAAAAATTCTGAAAAGTACTCTGTAGAGAGATAGCCACAACTTCAGTTGAGTTAATATTTAGTTAAAAACACAAATAAATAAATTAAATACAGTAGTATATGCAAAAGAGCAGACAAAAGTGTACTTAAATTTACTTATACTTACAGCTAGTCAGGAGTGTGAGAAAAGTATGTAAGAGTGGTACAGGATATGTACGAGGGTAGTGTGACAGCGGTGAGGTCTGTGGTGGGAGTGACGGATGCGTTTAAGGTGGAGGTGGGGTTACATCAAGGATCAGCTGTGAGCCCTTTCTTATTTGCAATGGTGATGGACAGGTTGACAGACGAGATCAGAAAGGAGTCCCCGTGGACTATGATGTTTGCAGATGACATTGTGATCTGTAGTGAGAGTAGGGAACAGGTGGAGGAGACCCTGGAGAGATGGAGATATGCTCTAGAGAGAAGAGGAATTAAAGTCAGCAGGACTAAGACAGAATATATGTGTGTGAATGAGAGGGGAGGATAGAGGAATGGTGAGGGTGCAAGGAGTAGAGGTGGCGAAGGTGGATGAGTTTAAATACTTGGGGTCAATAGTTCAGAGTAACGGTGAGTGTGGAAGAGAGGTGAAGAAGATAGAGAGTACAGGCAGGATGGAGTGGGTGGAGAAGTGTGTCAAGAGTGATTTGTGACAGACGAGTACCTGTAAGAGTGAAAGGGAAGGTCTACAAGAGGATAGTGAGACCAGCTATGTTATATGGGTTGGAGACAGTGGCACTGACAAAAAGGCAGGAGTCTGAGCTGGATGTGGCAGAATTAAAGATGTTAAGATTTACACTGGGTGTGACGAGGGTGGACAGGATTAGGAATAAGTATATTAGAGGGTTAGCCCAGGTTGGAAGGTTTGGAGACAAAGCCAGAGAGGCACAATTACATTGGTTTGGACATGTGCTGAGGAGGGATGCTGAGTATATTGGGAAAAAGATGCTAAGTATGAAGCTACCAGGTAACAGGAAAAGAGGAAGGCCTAAGATAAGATTTATGTATGTGGTGAGAGAGGACATGCAGGTGGTTGGTGTGACAGAGCAAGATGCAGAGGACAAGAAGAAATGGAAACAGGTGATCTGCTGTGGTGACCCCTAATGGGAACAGCCGAAAGAAGATGATGACTCTGTAGAGAGACAGCCACAACTTCAGTTGAGTTAATATTCAGTGAAAAACGCAAATAAATAAATTAAATACAGTACTATATGCAAAAGAGCAGATAAAAGTGTACTTAAATTCACTTATACATCCAGCTGATTTCAGGTAGATGTTAGCCGCCAAAGCTCTGATATTAAGCAGAGATAACTGAAAACGTACCACTTATATAAGGCAAGACAGGATGTCAGTGATGAGCTGAAACTACCCCCACTGCTATCAATGGCTACACAGAAATTCTAAAAAGTACTCTGTAGAGAGACAGCCACAACTTCAGTTCAGTTAATATTCAGTGAAAAACACAAATAAATAAATTAAATACAGTACTATATGCAAACGAGCAGATAAAAGTGTTCCCAGTAATAGGTGACTCCATAGTCAGACACACTGATGTCCCACTGACCAGGCTGAACAAGGAGAAGGTGACTGTGAGCTGTCTATCGGGAGCTAGGATCCACCACATAACACACGCACTCAGGTCACTCCAAAGCAAGTACAAATATTACTCCGTCATTGTCCATGCTGGTGTGAATGACCTGAGACGTACCTCCCTGGACTACATGAAAAGAGATATAGAGGAGCTCTCCGATTATGTAGCCCAGGCTGGTATGACCCTGACCCTGAGCAGCATCTTGCCCTCACCAAGAATGATACCACAATACAAAGACAAGATGATCAGCTTTAACAATCGGCTCAAGTACTGGTGTCATTCTAAGGGGATCCAATGTCTGTCTGTCTGGGATGATATGTTGGACAAGCCACGCTGCTTCGCAAGGGATGGCTTACACCTGTCACCACTGGGCTTCCGGATATTGGCTAATACTCTTGCCACCCCCATAGTGCCTTTTTTAGGCAAGGCTCAAAAGACAAACCCACCTCCTTAGAAAACAAAAATGGAAAAAAACTAAGGGTAATGCTGCTCAATGCCAGAAGTCTAAATCTCAAGATGCAGGCACTTAATGCACTCCTCAGCATGGAGAACATCGATGTCTGTGCAGTAACTGAAACCTGGTTCAAGGCTCCTGAGAGCACCCCAGCGCTATCAGGCTATACCTCGTATCATGCTTTTCGGCCCCAAAACCCGGGCCGAACCACAAAGGGAGGGGGAGTGTCCATATTCATACAGGACACCCACACCTCCAGGTTAGTAGCAACACATGAAGCATCAGAGACCATACAGGTGCAACTAACCATAGGCAAAACTGCTATACAACTGGTAGCATGTTACAGACCACCCTCCCAATCTCAAGAACCCCACTCAGCCTTCCTGAAGACATTGGAGGATATGAATGTATCACAAAATACCATCATACTGGGAGACTTCAACTACCCAAACATAGATTGGGTACATTATTCTAGCCCTAATACCCTAGCCCAAAGGTTCCTGGAATTCATAAATTCAAATGCACTGGAACAACTAGTCTCCTCTCCCACTAGGGGAGATCATATACTAGACCTGACCATCACAAACATGGGGACAAAATGCTCCACACCAGAAGTATAGCCCTCACTAGTGAGATCTGACCACAAACTAATCACCCTGGATATACATATCCCACCTCCACCCCCAGCACAAAAGACCACAGTGAAAAACTTCTCAAAAGCAGACTTCACTCTTCTTAAGACTGAGATGGTATCCTTTAAGCCCACTGTGCCAGTGGATACCACATCCCACAATGCCGAATCCTTCACAAATGCTTTCTATGGACATCTCCAAGAATGCATGGATCATGCAATCCCAAACAAATCCAAGTCCCTTTCCACCAAATGTAAGCGTCCTGTCTGGTGGACCTCAGCCATAAACAAATTGTATAACAAAAGAAGGAAGCTACTGCACGTCAGAGCGAAATCCCATGAAGGGAAGACATCTCTAATCAACATTAGCAGAAAACTACGTTCTCTCATAAAAACATCCAAGGCAAACTTTGAGAGAAAAATCACTAAGGACACTAAAGATAACCACAAAGCCTTCTTCAGCTATGTTAGAAACCTGGGCAGAAACCCTCAGATATGCTCAGAGTTGGTTCACAACAACAAAAAATACACTGAACCCACAGACATTGCCAACATTCTGGCTGACAGGTTCAGTGCAAATTTCTCCCCTCCTTCACCCCCAAAAGAAGAAATACTTATCCCAGCTGAATGTAATCTCCCTGTCATCTCAGATGTCCAAGTGAGAACCGCCCTAAACAACGCAAAAAACACAGCATCAATGGGACCTGACGGTATCCCGGGGTGCGTGTTATGTGAACTCCAAGAGGAGCTAAACCCACACATAAAAATGCTATTTAACCTTAGCCTTACTTCGGGATATGTACCTGAACACTGGTGTACAGCAACTGTGGTCCCACTCCACAAGGGGGGTACCTCTACAGACCCTGGAAACTACTGCCCCATAAGCTTAACTAGCCTGGTCTGCAAAGCTATGGAAAGAATCATTATGGAACTCATAAACAGAGACATAGGGGACCTACAGACACTTGACCCCACCCAGTTTGGCTTTGTAAAGGGCAGATCCTGCCTTTTAAACCTGGTTGACTTTTTCAAAACAGTCACTAGAGCCATTGATGATGGCAAAGCAGTCCATACAGCATACCTGGACTTGGCTAAGGATTTCGACACAATACCCCACTCAGGCATCATAGATAAGCTAAACAGCTTAAAAGTAAACCCTTATGTCACTAGATGGGTTGCAAACTGGCTAAAGGACAGAACCCATAAAGTTAAAATCGCTGGAGCAATGTCAGACTCAAAGCCAGTCACAAGTGGTGTTCCACAGGGATCTGTCCTGGGACCCCTCTTGTTCGGCATTTATTTCTCAGATGTTAAAGCAAACATGGGAGGGCTGTGGCTGACAAAGTTCGCAGATGACTGCAAACTAGGCACCATAGTCGATACACCAGCAGACACACACATCCTATAAAAAGGCCTCACTGAAACGGACAACTGGTGCCGTAGTCACGGCCTTAAACTAAATGCCAAAAAATGTATAGTCATCCCTTTTGGAAAAAACAAAGTACCCACAAATTATCACATAGACAGCAACCCACTGAGTATGGAAAAAGTAATCGGAGACCTAGGGACCCAAGTAGACAGCGCCCTCTCATTTGACACCCACGTTGCCAAAGTGGTTAGAAAAACATTCTACCTTGCACACCTCATCATGAAGGGATTCACATCCAGATCCAAGGATGTCATTGTACCCCTATATTCCTCCCTCATCAGACCCATGATTGAGTACAATGCCCCATTTGGTATGTACCTCACCTGGCATTTGCAACAGCTGGAGAGACCACAAAAGTACCTCACCAAAAGGATCAAGGGTCTCCAACATATGTCTTATTCTGCCAGACTAAAGAAACTTCAGCTCTATTCAGTAGCATACCGCCTGCTCAGAGGTGATCTCTGCCTGACGTACAAGGCCATGTCCAGTCAGGATCTGATGAACATGCTCCACCTCAAAAAATCCAAATCCATCAGGACCACGAGCTAAAGACTTAAACCTCGGCACAAGTATGAATAGGACATGCTGGAGGGATAGATTCATAACCCAGAGGCTTCCCATGCTTTGGAACAGGATCCCAGTTCATATTAGGCAGAGCCCCTCACTGACTCTCTTCAAGAGAAATCTTGATGAGTGGATGGGAGATCGTAAGTTTACCCCAGGGGTCACATCTGTGTCACTGCTAGACAGGGGCACAGTAAACTAACTCTATTATATAAGGGGACCTTCATTGTGTCACTACTAGACAGAGGCACAGTATTCTAGATTTATTCTGTACATTTTTGTACCATTTCATGGGGTGGCAAAAGCCACATCACTATGGCTAGGCTTACAAATGCCCCAGGGCAGATAGCCTAGTACTATACTATGAAGCTATGAAACTATGAAACTTATACATGCAGCTGATTTCAGGTAGATGTTAGCCGGCCAAAGCTCTGATATTAAGCAGAGATAATTCAAAATGTACCACTTAAATAAGGCAAGACAGGGTGTCAGTGAGGAGCTGAAACTACCCCTGACTGCTATCAATGGATACACAGAAATTCCAAAAACGTACTCTGTAGAGAGACAGCTGCAACTTCAGTTGAGTTAATATTCAGTGCAAAACACAAATAAATAAATTATATACAGTACTATATGCAAAAGAGCAGATAAAAGTGTACCTAAATTCACTTATATGTCCAGCTAATTTCAGGTAGCTTTTAGCCGGCCAAAGTTCGGATATTAAGCAGGGATAACTCAAAATGTATCACTTATATAAGGCAAGACAGGATGTCAGTGATGAGCTGAAACTACCTCCCACTGCTATCAATGGCTAGACAGAAATTCTAAAAAGTACTCTGTAGAGAGACAGCCACAACTTCAATTGAGTTAATATTCAGTGAAAAACACAAATAAATAAATTAAATACAGCACTATATGCAAACAAGCAGATAAAAGTGTACTTAAATTCACTTATACCTGCAGCTGATTTCAGGTAGATGTTAGCTGGCCAAAGCTCTGATATTAAGTAGAAATAACTCAAAATGTACCACTTATATCAGGCAAGACAGGATGTCAGTGAGGAGCTGAATCCCCCCCCCCACTGCTATCAATGTCTACACAGAAATTCTGAAAAGTACTCTGTAGGGAGGCAGCCACAACTTCATTTGAGTTAATATTTAGTGAAAAACACAAATAAATAAATTAAATACAGTACTGTATGCAAAAGAGCAGATAAAAGTGTACTTAAATTCACTTATACGTCCAGCTGATTTCAGTTAGATGTTAGCCGGCCAAAGCTCTGATATTAAGCAGAAATAACTCAAAATCTATTACTTAGATAAGGCAAGACAGGATGTCAGTGATGAGCTGAAACTAACCCCCACTGCTATCAATGGCTGCACAGAAATTCTAAAAAGTACTCTGTAGAGAGACAGCCACAACTTCAATTGAGTTAATATTCAGTGAAAAACACAAATAAATAAATTTAATACAGTACTATATGCAAAAGGGTAGATAAAAGTGTACTTAAATTCACTTATACGTCCAGCTGATTTCAGGTAGATGTTAGCCGGCCAAAGCTCTGATATTAAGCAGAGATAACTCAAAATGTACCACTTATATAAGGCAAGACAGGATGTCAGTGATGAGGTGAAACTACCCCCCACTGCTATCAGTGGCTACACTGAACTTCACTACATAGAAATTCTAAAAAGTACTCTGTAGAGAGACATAGAATTCTAAAAAGTACTCTGTAGAGAGACAGCCACTACTTCAGTTGACTTAATATTCAGTGAAAAAACACAAATAAATAAATTAATTACAGTACTATATGCAAAAGAGTAGATAAAAGTGTACTTAAATTCACTTATACATCCAGCTGATTTTAGGTAGATGTTAGCCGGCCAAAGCTCTGATATTAAGCAGAGATAACTCAAAATGTTCCACTTATAAAAGGCAAGACAGGATGTCAATGATGAGCTGAAACTACCCCCCCTGCTATCAATGGCTACACAGAAATTTTAAAATGTACTCTGCAGAGAGACAGCCACAACTTCAGTTGAGTTAATATTCAGTAAAAAACACAAATAAATAAATTAAATACAGTACTATATGCAAAAGAGCAGATAAAATTGTACTTAAATTCACTTATACGGCCAGCTGATTTCAGGTAGATGTTAGCCGGCCAAAGCTCTGATATTAAGCAGAGATAACTCAAACCCTCATGACCCTCTTCACCTTGAAATGCGCAGTGACAAGTGTGGTTGCACTGACTGTGGATAATAAACAGAATGCTTTAAGGCAGCAATTCAGAGACAATCTCACTAAGTTGTCTCATCATTATCTGGTATGAAGACTGTCGTAGCAAGGTACAAAGCATGGTCACCATATCTCAAGACAAGCATGTCAAGAATCGGTATTCAGTGGAGAAGAGTTTGTACTGTGATACAGGCGTACCAGAAGACCACAAGACAACTGGAAATGTACCAAAGAACTGCAGTGAATATACGCAGGTGCATCAAAATAACAAGAACAAATATTACAGTGGATCAGGTGAGGTAATGTAACAAAATGCAAACGCATGACAGGTAACAGTCCAGTTGGGTACAGTTCACAGTGAGAGTACGAGGACATGACAACTTCATATCCACCTGTGTGCTCCACATTGGTAGACAACAGAGCACAAGAGCATAAGAGGTTGTTGTCCAGCTGGGGAGGGATTCCACATTGTTAATAGGTGTACAGACTGTAAAATATGCTACAGATGAAACAATGCCTCTTGCATATAGATCATACTACAGGCTATCAGAACAGTAGTATAAGATGGTATGCAGTGGTAATATGCCTGCTACTGCTGTAATTATTGCACAGGGTGGGAGTAATTAAGTCACATCAACAGATGAGTATGTAGCTACCAAATGGAGGTAGGACACAGTGCTTGAATATAGGAGTCTGACAGAGACAGTCTTGATAACACACATACCTTGATCCATGTGTAGCAAACAGATGCACACGTGTTATTATGGGCTCAGGAGTCAGAGGTATTACTGCAGGTCCTATGCACACATGACATGCATTATCTTTGAAAAAGGAAAAATAGACAAAGCTTTCTGGGACCAAGTGTGGCAGGTGGTTTCACAGGACATCAGTGCTGGGGCCGGGCATAATAGGACAGTTGTTTTAGGAGAATCACAGGGTCACCAATATAATACTACATACCAAGATCAGGGTACATGATATTACCAGGGACAGGTCTACCAAAGGAGGTCAAGCACCATCACAGAAGTGTCTCACAGAGGTGGAAGAGTTCCTTCTAACTCTGTTTGGGCAGGTGAGAGTACTCTCATGCAGTGGCTTGTACATAGGAGCCAAGATGTTGACCACTGCCTAAGTGTCTGTAGGGGATGAACCAGGTTAGTCCTCACATGTTTATTTTCAGTTGCTCACAGGCCTACAAGTGTGAAGGGACTATTCAGCAGAACACATATGCATGTATACTGTCCATGTACATTGCGGCAGTAGTTGTGACAAACTACACCACATGATATATATGCATGTATGTGTGTATGTATGTATATATGTATGTATGAGCCTGCATGCTATTCACATAAGTGGCCTACAGCAGTCTGTACCACAGCAGGGAGAGTGAGGCATAAAACATGTATATTATCCTTATGCTGTCATATGTTCCACTAGTTGAAGGTCCAGCACAACAGGTCAGCACATGGTTGAGTACAGCAGGTCACCTGTAGCTGATGATGATGCCGCCATGCACATGGTACAGCCTGATGACACAGTGGGAGTATCAACAGTGCTGGTATTGGGGGGCATATAGACATCCTGCATATATGAGGTGATGATGGAGGGGCAACCCCAACTCTGGTATCATCTGTGTTTAGCATTGGATATCCTGTTTAAGTTATCCCCACCCAAGCTACCCATGGGTCAATACCACAGATGTCACAATGTGAACCACACTGCCTCCATGTGCTAATGTTCATTCCCACAATAGGGAAGGAGAGTGTAGGTGACTGTCACTGCCATGGCACCAGATCATTTTCATGCCTGGGTATCACATTTGGCATCAGTCGGTGGCATGCAGGTCAGTGATCCAGGCATAGACAGTTGCTCTGTACACCATGGCATAGAAGGTAAGTGTTCTGTGTGGTCTACATGAGAGGATAACCTGCACCTCATGCAGAGTGATATAGCATATAATGACCTGGAGAAAACATACCTGTTGAGGGTAGATGTGGCCAGATTGACACCCATTGGTTTATCTCTGAGGATGTTGGTAAATGCCCACTGCGGGTATGCAATGATCTGGATGTGAGGTGGACAGTCACAGGCCAGGATTATTCAGGTGGCACATACTGTTCTGAAGACTGCATGACTGTCACCCCTGACTATGGCAGCCATCACCTCCAGGTGTAGTCTGTTGCCTAATCATGGCTAAAACTCATCTGGCTAAACCACAGGGATGCCTCATCAGGCCAGCCACTCCAAGTCTCACAGTTCTACACCATCCTTCTCCCCAGTTAACTTTTTGTGTGTCATGCCTAGCCATGGCCATCCTTGGGTCATGAATGTCATCCATGTATTGGGTCCCTACATAGGGGGCCACATCAGGCTTCTGGTGCATGCTTTCAAAGTGATACACCATTCCTTGTACAGGATGCATCTAGCACTGACACTGCAGTGCCATATAATGCACCAACTCAATCTTCACAACATGGAAGCTTCACCCCCAACACTAGAAGATGCCATCCATGACTCCTGGCAACCTGCTATGTGCCTGCCTGGCTACTATATCCACCTCCTGTACCCCTTAAATCTATGATAGCATTTCTGTCCCTTGTCACCGTACCCCACCCACTTGTGCAAGTAATAATGAATGTGCTCTACCTACTCCTCTGGTATGTGTGTGTAAGGTAATGTCTGATGCATGCCATGGTCAGTCAATGGACTGCAATTCATACAGGGTATACTAATGCATGTACCAGTTTTATTCTGTGTTGCCCCTAAATTGGCCCATAGCTGTGGACCAGATACTGCCTCTTTGCCATTGCTACAACACATTTATTCCTCTGCCTTACATAGGTTGCCATCTCATCTGACAGCTTTGTCCCTGACTCCTCCTCCTCCTTCCCTGCTGCTACAGATCTGTCAGGCAGTTCTGTGATGCTCTCAAGTTGTAGCTGCTTCTGTATACTGTATTGTGTGACATGGTGCAAACTATGAATAACAGACTGCAGGTAGCACTAGATGTATCCAAACAGTAGAAACATGCTTTCAAGAGTTTGAACACATCTTCAGTAATGTTTCATGTCTGGGAATACATGGTGTTATATACCATTTCAGTCATGGTCTGGTGGTTTTGGGTGGGAGGTCATCAGCCATGGTACCAAGGTATATCCTGCATCACCTGCAACCCACAACACTGAACAGTATTATGAGTGTCATGTTGCCTGTATGAATGGGAATAGATATCCTGGCATACATAGCTGGCAATGTGTGTACTTATCAACTAGATGACCCTGTAGGAGGTCAACCCACATGAAACACTGTTAGAGATTACACATGTTCCAGATGTGGGAGTCATAGGCACTACCCGAGTGGTGCACAGGCACACTGTATATAATATCCTGTGCATTGCACACCAGCTGGCAGTTGATGGAATGGAAGCTCTTCCAGCTGATATACTGGATGGCATTTGGAGCAAGTGGGGCCTTGATGGCTGTGTGGGTGAAATCATTGTGGCCCCCAGTCCTCAGGCAAATTTGCTATATTGTATAATGTCCAAATAGCGATGGTTCTCTCCTCTGCTGTTTAAAGAAACCAGATATGTCCCTCCACATGCTACAGCATCATGTCACAGAACACGTGATGCCTGCATAGTTCCTAACATGTCCAATGTCTAATATTGAAAGGTGTCCATAGCAAAGAAGTTTAATGCTACACAAACCTTTGTGTTTACTGGGATAGGCAGTCCCTTGATTTCATATGTGGACATGTCTACTAACTCTGATACAGTGTCTCTGTCTACACTGTATCAGCTATGGAAGTGATATCAGCCACTGGCAGATCCCACTGTAACAAAGATGGCAATGGCATGCATCATCATTGACATGGTCTCAGAAAGTAGCCACTAACACATTTTACTCAGCTAACGCTGTTGATATTCCAGGCATCATTGCACAAGTGAAGCTCCTGTATGCTGAAAAATCCAGGCATTCAGAACTGATTAGCACCATTGTTCTTCATGCTAACTTTATTATGTTTCTGAATTTCTCTGCCATTATTGATAATGTCACTTGCATGTGTAGTGAATCTCATTAGCATGATGACAGTCATTTAGATGCCATTATGCACCATTGTACACCATGAATACATCTGTATTTTGCCTGTAGCTTACTTACACTACTTGTATTTCTGAATTTCCCCCTTCATGTGCATCATTGCTCACTACACTAATTCATGTAACACTGTGCTTTAATTGTTTCTGAATACCCCCATTGCTTCCTACCAGACTGGTTTGAAAAAGCAAGGTTCTAACCTTTCATGTAAATTTTCTTCAGACATATGAATCAGATAATCTGTGTAGGAAGTGTTTTTATAGATTTCTGCAGTTTATCAACAGTTTTAAAACACAGGATTAGAAAGCTAAAGTAAAACACAAGCTCTGTTATAATGATAATAATAAAATGAATAATGTATTCACATGGATTATGTTACTGCTCATATTTATCAAACCCTAAAAGGCAATCCACCGTATTCATAAACATAGTTTGTATTTTTATAAACACAGTATATGGATTCTGTTTAGCACTTCCAGTTGACATTATCTTATTTCATAACGGAGAATCATACTAATGCCACATAATACCACAAGCCATGAACTGTGCACTGGTGCACCATGTACAGATATGTACCTGTAAAAGAAAGGTATTCCAGTGTACTTAAAATGCGTTTGCAGAAACAAATGTACTCATGCACATTAGGAAGCTGACGTACTGCTATGTACGACTGCAATATTATGTCCATCATATAATGATATAATATGTCTCTGTATGTACACAATGGCAAACAAGGTATGGGGAGACCTATAAACAATCGTACGATCCTGTTAAAGCACTCACATGTTTCTGTCATGTTCTCCCCTTTCTCCTTTCACAAAGTGATGCAAGTGAAGTTCTCTTAGTCTCTTTTTCCACACAGCTTCTGATGCAGGCTTTGAAAAGTCTTTGTTGCCCTTGTCTGAACTGCCACTATACTGTCTATTGTTAGAGTTTATGAAGATTTTTTTACCATAATATTATGCGTCTTATAAGCCTCAGCTACGCATTCCATCCTTCTCTGACAATCAGGATGCATATTCTGACAATGCAGCCTCATACAAGCAGTACATGAATCCCTTCACATTTTCTTTGTGTTATAGCTTTAAATTCCCCCTCTTTTATCCTTGTCTTCTTGTTATGACTCCCATAGCAATACAAGTGACCCCACCCTTCATCCCAACTGTTGTTTGTAGTGGATGGCAATAGAACATAAATGTCCCCAAGTCCATTTATAATGTTAATGCAGTGCTGCTGTTGAGATCAAACTCTACCCCCCCTTCCTAGTTAGAATTTTAAAAGTCATCATGGCTAAGCTTGAAACCCTCCACCTTCCTTTAAGGTATAGCTCTTCATCCTTTCCACACCATCTTTTGTATCATCCCTGTTGCATAATTTTGTGAAAGCAAAAAAGGGTACATTTTCCTTACAGAGTTTTGCTAGAAGGTCACATACAAAGACCCTGGAAACGGCTAAGCTTTGCAAGCCAGAAGTTATCACCATTTCATACTAGTGAATGACATTACAATAGGTTCATTGGTACTTACTAAGCATTCAGTTTAGAAGGCTACGTAAGAGACTAGCCCGATTTCTCAACCGCCACAGAGCACTGTCTGGTTAAATGACTTTCTCAGAATCACACAGTGAACATATGGAGGCTGACGGAAGCAGATTCTAGACTATAAGAAACAGCTTGTTAACATCTCTTAGCTGTAATCCTCAGTGCTAACTGCATTAACTCTCTCTCTCTTCCATTGTCTAGGCAATGTTTTACAAATACTACTGTCCTAGGAACCACCCAGTCATAGAAATCACAGAAAATACAAGACATCTGAGCCATGTGGCCATTCACACCTTAAAAAACAAAGCACTTCTTCACAACATAAGCAACTTTATTGGCGAACAAAGCTTTCAGACCTTTCCAGTACCCAGCACTAGACCTCACTGGTCTTTTTCAAGGAACAATAGGCTGGTCATGCTGGGGTGAATTTGTGAATACCCATTCAATTGTCTAAGTACTTTTTAAAGTAACATAGTGTGTTACATTGCTATATCCTATATGTCTGTTAACATTTTATGTAGTACTGCATCAGATGCTTTGTAAAATTCCAGATAGACCTCATTCACTGTAGCATTCTGACCTTATGCCCCTTGTCATTTAATCGGAGACCACCCTGTCTGTAGCTTAGCAGCAAATTCACCCTGCAAGTACACACACAAACCTGTCTTATGTTTGTAGAGGTTCTGAAGAATATTCTCACAAAAACGCTGCCTGTGACTGAAGAAGTCATACACTCAACAAATCTATAATGTCATACACATAGCATATTACACAGACCTCACAATAACCACAATCAACATACATAGACACCAGAACAACAGTGGGGAAAGTTTATAGGGAGTTCGAAAGACATGCATAGCCTTCGTTGAAGGTTGAACATTGAGCTGGCACCTCAGTGTTTGTGAAAATCTACTGCCAATCATTAGCAGACCGGAGTTCTGCTGTGGTGACCCCTAACCGGGAAAAGCCAAAAGACAACAACAACCAGACTATTGATACATGACAATCTTTAGAAGCCTAACCCTACATTCCCATGAAGTTTTTGCCCTTGTAATTTAAGTACAAATAACCCAAAGCTAAGCAGAACATTTGCATGTCACTCCTATCCAGAGGGGACAAGGGTGCTAAACCAGGCAGTGAATTGTGGTTTTCTATCCATTTGTCAAGACTGCATTTGAATAAGGAAGTACTTTGCTTTATGTGGCAAGGAAGATGATTCAAAAGAAGTGGTATTCTCTGTAATACATGCCTATCCCTCCAAAATGTTCTCTTTATGTTACAGAACAGATTAAGATCTCTTGAGCAGGTGTTTATTCCATCACTGGACTTGCAGATATGCAGTAGATCAGAAAGGACTGGGTTTGATGAGAGTCTGTACATAAGGCAGAGATTGCCTGTCAGTAGCCTTTATGATACTGAGAACAGGGACAAGGCTTTGATATGGTCAGTGTTTTTTTTATGATTTAGGCCCCTGGTTTTATTGATGAGAAAGCATTGTGGTCATTAAACTTGTGTCAAGTGTTTGTTCAGGCATATACTGAAGACGACATTATACTCAATGATTGGCATAAGTGATGAATACAGTGGAATAATTATATCCGTGGACCTAGACATCACACACTTACTAATAAGCTATGCAATGAATAATGACTTTTTTACAATAGTGGATACATGATGATGGAAGGACAGTTTGTTGTCCACATAGGTTTCCTGCTCCCTAACTATCGAATCAATTTTCAGGTGTGCATTGTCAATGTGATAGCTACAGGGGATGTCCTGCTTGCCAAAAGAGACTACTATATATTTCTTGGCATTTAGTTTTAGTCCATGGTTATGACATGAGCTATTTATTTGGTAAAGGCACTCTTGGAGGATCTTGGGGTTCTCTGAAGAGTTTATGATGACACCAAGTTTGCATTCATCTGGAATCTTGGTCAACCACATTTGCATTCATCTGGAATCTTGGTCAGCTACATTTACAGTCATTCAGATACTTGGTCAGCCCATGCTGCAGTAATTTTGTTAACAATAACAAAATACCTGAGGCTGAAATTGAACAAAGACAGACTCAAAAGCCCATAAAGCACACACTGCAACCTGGCAACTCTAAAAATATCTTACACCTCAAGTGACTTTGTAAGGAGTTTGTGATAGTACTTTGTTGAAAATTAGGGGCATCTCGGTTCGATTAAAAAGGATAAAATATAAGCATGACAAGGCCATTGTTTACACGGGACTGAACAATCTGAAAAGGTCCTCTTTCCTGGACACTCAAAATGATATTGTGAGAATACTGGACATCTTAAGCAAGAACAGAAAAGCACATTTGTTTAAGTGAAATCCTCTCATCACTTGATATGGGAACTGCATCTTCTTCTTCTTTCGGCTTTTTCCCTGTTAGGGGTCGCCACAGCAGATCACCCGTCCGCACATGATTGGCAGTGGAGTTTTACGGTGCTGAGGTGTCAGCCCGGCACCCAACCTTCCACAGAAGGCACACGCATGCACATACTCACACCTAGGGACAATTTGGAGTGACCAATCCACCTACAGCATGTCTTTGGGATGTGGGAGGAAACCGGAGCTCCTGGAGGAAACCCATGTGACCACAGAGAGGACATGCAGACTCCGCACAGAAGGCACCCCAGCCGAGAATCGAACTGGAAAACCTCTTGCTGTCAGGCGGCAATGCTAATCACTGATATGGGAACTGCATATCAAGAAAAAAAAATTAACATTCAGTCAGTGCTTAAGGATCTGGTGTCACAGATGCAATTTAGTACCTATAAGGATACAGTGTGATGTGCAATTACCTGCAATACTCAACACCTGATGAGTTCCTCTTGTATCCCCCTGCAGACTACAAGTACTGAACAGAACATTTTCTGTCTCCAGAGTGTCTTCAATAACTGATAAGTAAAAAAAAAACATCAGAAATGATAGGTAAAGGTAGTTTTGTTAAATTCCAGAAGGCTTAGCATTAAAATGTGTGATTTAAAAAGTTTTCCTCTGCTTGGAATATGTTGATATCTGCACCACTAATGAAATCTAGTTTAATGAGTCAAAATGCATATGACAAATTCCAGTTTGTACCCTTCTTCCTTTGCTGCAGATCTAAGTGCCTCAGTATATAAATATTAAAAGAATAACAAAAAAAAAAAAAAAAAACAGAAGCCAAGGAAGTAACGCAGGACTGGAAATTGCTTCTACAATGCTAACTCTCAGTGATATTGAGCACAGTATTATAAGAACCTGCTGTACATTATATATGTCCTTTACAGAGTGTGAAGATTTCCTAAGCACTGTGATGCACAAATAAAAGAAAATACAAAGGTTCATAGGTTCATAGGTTGGTACTCGGCTATCAGCCCTAGGATCTATACAAGCCTAGCCATAACAATTCCCTGGATATTTCTTCCCACAATATTTACTTCCCTGGACCCTTTCTAGCAGGGTGACTGAAGTGATCCCTGGGGTGAATTTCCTATCTCCCATCCAATCGTCAAGGTTCCTTTTGAAGAGGGCCAAGAAGGCGCTCTGCTTGGCCTGTATGGGCAGTCTATTCCAGAGTCTGGGGAGTCTCTGGGTCAGGAACCTATCCCTCCAGCATGTTTTGTTCATTGTGATGACAAGGTTTAGATCCCTGGAGAGTGTGGCTCTGAGGGATTGGGATTTCTTCAAGTGGAACATCTTAACTTCTCAAACAATGACCACATCATCTCCTTATCATCAAATAAATATAATGAAATATTAATCAGCTTTGGTAATGAAAACAATTTAGAACACATGATATGAAACCCGCTAGGGTTACACCTATACTGACCATTCCAGAATGTTTATGCTGCACAGTATGGTTATATTCACTGTAAGTAAATGATTATAAATGTGTTGTCTTAAATAAGTCATCCATCCTGCACTTAAGCAATAGTTGCCATAAAATAAAAATAAGGCATGATACTTTATTCGATGACCAAAATAACTCTGTTCAGATACTATAAACAAATTTTCTTATATGGCCATTTTCTGTCTTCATAGCAACCTACAGGTAAATATAACAAAAAAAACTTAGTTAAATCACAAAATGAATAAAAGACACAACAGAAAAAAGCTACTACTTAGTTTTCAACGACTTCCCTAAAAACAAAACAAGCCTAGTTATTAAAGTACAGAAGCCCATTACTTATTTTATTGGATTCTCTAGTTAACTATAAACTCAGCTGGAATTCAGTAATGGACTGTAGTAATAAGATCCTCTTCTATTACATTAGACAACTGAAGCTGACAACTTGTTAGCTGTAGCAATGTTTAAACTCATTCACCTTCACCACCTCTGCTCCCTGCATCCTCACCATTCCTCTATGCTGCCTCTCATTCACACACATATATTCTGTCTTAATCCTGCTGACCTTCATTCCTCTCCTCTCTAGAGCATATCTCAACCTCACCAGGGTCTCCTCAACCTGTTCCCTACTTTCACTACATATCACAATGTCATCTGCAAACATCATAGTCCACGGGGACTCCTGTCTTGTGTGAATGAGAGGGAGGATAGAGAAATAGTGAGGATGTAGGGAGTAGAGTTTGCGAAGGTGGATGAGGTTAAATACTTGGGATCGACAGTTCAGAGTAATGGCGAGTATGGAAGAGAGGTGAAGAAGAGAGTACAGGCAGGATGGAGTGGGTGGAGAAGAGTGTCAGGAGTGATTTGTGACAGACGAGTACCAGTAAGAGTGAAAGGGAAGGTCTACAAGAGGGTAATGAGACCAGCTACATTATATGGGTTGGAGACAGTGGCATTGACAAAAAGGCAGGAGTCAGAGCTGGATGTGACAGAGTTAAAGATGTTAAGATTTGCATTGGGTGTGACAAGGGTAGACAGGATTAGGAATAAGTATATAAGAGGGTCACCCCAGGTTGGACAGTTTGGAGACAAAGCCAGAGAGGAGAGATTGCATTGGTTTGGATATGTACTAAGGAGGGATGCTGGGTATATTGGGAAAAGGATGCTAGGGCTGAAGCTGCTAGGTAAGAGGAAAAGAGGAAGGCCTAAGATAAGGTTTATGGATGTGGTGATAGAGGGCATGCAGGTGGATGGTGTGACACAGCAAGATGCAGAGAACAGGAAGAAATGGAAACAGATGATCCACTGTGGCGACCCCTAATGGGAACAGCTGAAAGAAAAAGAAGAAAAAGTTAGCTGTAGCAATGTTATTAATAAACATCCATTTGCAAGACATAGTTAGAAAAAGGTTATGTGAAGATGCTTAGTGCTTCTGTGAAGTGCTAAGTGCTGCAACCTGTTTTTCTTATAATTTTCAATTAGTTTGACATAATGTGACTAGATCTATATCCCAAATACATGATATTGTACTTAAGTGCAAGAATGGGTACTTTACATGTATAACTAGCCCATTTAGCCACATACCTATATCTGTCACTAACGCTATGGTAGGTGGGGTTCAACAGAACTCACCTAAGGTTGTTCGTAACTACTCTAAATTGTGTTTTTCATCCCTCTTTGAGCCGCCGAGGATTACTGTCAATGAAGAAGTTCCAGTCCGACCCCAGGCAGTTGGAGATGGTTCCTTAAAAGAACAACTTACCCAGTTCGATAAGGTATTACGGCGTTTCAAGTCGCTTCAAATGGACAACGTATTTTTGGAAAGATCAATTGAACTCAAGCAAGTGCCTAAGGGTTTGCGGGTATTCCGGCTTCCTATGGGATTCAAATTGGGAACGGAAACGTTTGATGAACTCCTTCAATTGTTTGACAATGTAGGTATAGAGCTTATGAAGTTAATCATCCGTAACAACAATGATAAGTTAATTAAATACAAAGAAGAGCTTGTGTCTTTGAATAGTAACATAACAAAAGATCTCATGTTTGAATTTAACAAACAAAAGTATGAACATATTTTAAGTGAGGCAGAAAGGTTTGTTAATAAAGGGCTTGATGTGAAACTAAGCAAATTAAATAGAGATAAATGTGACTATGCAGAGAAAAGAGCTTATGCCCACTTTAAATCTTATAAATTGTTATGTGAAAGATCTAATGTACGCACAAGACATTATGCATCTAATTCAGTTAATACGTATGATGACAATGTGGACACTGATACGGCTGTAGTTGAAGAGCAGGACGATGTTTTTTTAGAGCCCCAGCCAGTAAGGCGATCCGAACGGATTCGGGAAAGACAACTTACGAACAGGGGAGCTTACTCGAGCAGGGGCAGAACAACCAATACGTTCAACAGACAGAACGGACAGAATTGGAGGAGACATTACAATTAAATGGACCAGACTTTACTATTGATATTAACAGTGACTCTACACAGATTAATGAAGGACATTTATGTTATTGTTTGTCGCACAATGACAATGTTGTTAATTGTTTTTTGGATTTAGTAGAGACTCCTACCATGTCTTACTGTAGTACTAACAATGTTGGTATTGAAATTAACCCTGACTCTGCTGGACAAAGTGCAGAATTGACAAATATTGAAATTGAAGAACAATGTATTGTTACTAGAAAGGGTAATTTTTGCATTTATAACTACAGTGACATGGTACTCAGTGATGATTTTATTAGCTTGTTTGTCAAAGGATTTTCATTTGTCCCTTCTTTTAAACATGACACAGCAAAAATTCTGATGTCTCTAAAACTCTATTCCAGAGAATTAAATTTAAAAATGTTTTTTGCAAAGCAGGGTGGCCAGGTTATGTATTACACCCCTCAACTTAAGAGGAAGAGTACTTTTATTCCTCCTTCTAATTCGAACGTTTATTTGTTTGAACAAATTTGTGAAACCTTTTTGAGGAGACACCTTAAGTCCAACCTTGCCAACAAAGACAACCTCACGCAAGGGGAAAGGTTTTGTTTACAGGAATTAACTTCAAAAAATGTTTATATAGTTATGAAGCCAGATAAGGGAGGGGGGGTTGTCATTATGTCATCCATTGATTATAGTAGTAGTATGCAGGAACTACTCAATGATACCAATACTTATTTGAGAGTTTCCAAATATGATGTTCACAAAGCGTACACGACTTTGGATTGGCAGATTTATGAATGGTTTATGGAAGGAATTTTGGACAAGGATGAATATGAATTTTTAGTTGTGAATTCACCTGTCATTCCCTCCATATTTGGTATACCTAAGATTCACAAGTCTATGGCAAACCCCCCCTTCCGTCCTATAGTTTCAGCAAAAAAGTCTAAAATGGAAACACTGGCTGCATTTATTGATTTTCATTGTAAAGATATATGCGAAAAAGCCCCTCAGGTCATAAGGGACTCTTGGCACTGTTTGGACATTATTAGAAATACACTGTGGGATGACAATTATATTTTTGTAACTATCGATGTTATTAATTTATTTTCGGTCATTCCCAATGACACAGGTTTGAAAATGTTTAAGAACAGTTTAGGCAAACTTTCTACTCTTCATACAGTGAAACAGCATTTATTGGTGGACCTCTTGGAAATGGTCCTTAACAATAACTTTATTCATTTTGAGGGGGATTATTACAAGCAAACCACAGGTGTGGCAATGGGGGCAAAATGTGCCCCATTGTATGCGAATTTAGTTTTAATAGATTGGGAAAAGGATTTTGTTACCACCTCCAGATTCTAAAAAGACATAGCATTATATGTACGCTTTTTGGATGATATATTGATTTTCTGGAGGGGCGACGAAGATGACATTGTTGATTTTGTTGAAACCTTGAATAACAGCACATCTTTTTTAAAGTTTACATACAATATACAAAGAGAAAGATGTGAATTTCTTGACATTATGCTAATGAAAGATACGTTAAACAAGACACTTATTTCTAGTATATTTCGTAAGAAAACCTACTCTAATTCCTTCCTCCATATTGAGAGTTGCCACCCTTATTTCCAAAAAAAGAACATCATAAAAGGACAGATGGTAAGACTATCTAGGTTAATTAGTGAAGATAGGCTTTTTGACAGTGAAATAATTAGATTGATTGATATGTTACAAGAGAGAGGATACCCTTATGACATCCTGAGTAAGACCAGGGATGAGGTTGCTGTGAAGAGATGTACTATTTATAAACCCATTTTGACAGCAGGGTTAACAGTTACGAACAATAAGGAGAAATTCAAAAAGTCTAGTCACTCTATGATTTTGCCATATAATGAGGACAGTTACAGTATTATGCATACTGTTCAGGATATATGGGTAGGGACACTATCAATAGAGACCATTAATGTATTAGGGGCCTTACCATCATTCACATTTAGTAGAGGTAGGAATTTAAAAGAACTTATGGAGAGTGCTGACTCACAGCGTTATTTCAGACACTGCATGATGAAAAAATGTGGGTTTTGTAGCATCTGTAAATATACCAACAATGGACCATATGTGACAGTACACAATTATAACAGAACCATTCCTAGTCCAGGTCACGTAAACTGCAACACCAAGATGGTGGTTTATTTAGCCACCTGCTTAACTTGCACTTCTTTCTATGTGGGTAAAACCACTAGGAAATTGAGGCTTAGAATTCTGGAACATGTTAGGGACATTAGAAACAAAAAAACTACGAATGCATTATATATGCACAGTAGGACATGTAAGGATTTTAAGAGATTTTTATTTTTTATAATTGACAGGATTCCACACAGGGACAATGGTGGCGACGATAAAATTTTGCTTGAGGTAAAGGAGTGCCTGTGGCAGCTCAGGCTCAACGCTTCTAGACCACCAGGCATTAATGAACATGTTTCCTTATCTAGTATGTTAAAATTTAGAGCACAGTTAATATGAATAAATTTATTTTTGTATATTGTCATTATTAATTACTAATATTTTTCATTTTTTATTTCACTATATTAACAGTATTTGATATATGATTGTATCCTTGTTATTGTGGACTTTATGCATTTTATATTATTTATACAATTCTTGCATTTCTTAATTTATTTACTTGTTTTTAAACTGGTACTATTTTACTAAAAGGGTAAGAGCTAGTAGTTCTACCGTTTAACATTACATGCTGACGATTGGCTTAGAAAGGAGGTGTGTGTGTTACGTTTTGGTATTTAAATCATTGACTTTTATGGTTAAATAACTCTGATGATGCCCTTTTGATAAGGGAGAAAGCGCTAAGTTATTCGTGTTCTTTATGTTAATTTATAATAAAGACGCTATTTTTTGCCGAACGGCTTGTGGTTGTTGCTGCTTTTCACCTTGGGACGACAGCGTGTTACAGATCCTCACTTGGTTTACTTTCAAGACCGTTGAGTGTTTTTGTGACATACCTTAAAAGTGACTGAAAAAAAAAAAACTTCCATGTTGTGGTACTTAGTGCTTCATAGAAACAATACATATTTCTGAATAATCCTAATAATGTATTTGCAAAATGTTTTTTTTGCAAACCTTACAATAAACAAAGATATATGCCCAAATGCAAAGATATCCCTTATATAACTGCAAATATGATAACTGGTTACACAACAAAAATTTAAAGCACTAGCCTATTTCCAGAGGTGGTTCTTGTAGATTTAGGATAAGAATACCTCTGCAGGAAAGTGAGCTTATGAGAACTCAACTGCTTGGCTCTTCCTTTGGCAGAAGGTCCTGATCTTGGAAAGAGAAAAAAAGTGGGTTACTCCATTGTAGCATCATGAACAAATCCTCCATAGATGCTTACAAGTCCCACTGCAAAAAGTGTAAAGCCTTGAGCAGAACTGCTGAAAATAATTATGTACAAGGCCTTCAAGAAAGATCAGTTTTTAACAGTAAAGAGTTCTTTAAAAAAAACTAACTATATTGGTAAAATGTTAGTCTAGGAAGAATGTAGAAACCATCTACATATTCACCAGTGATGACTGTTTCACCTGCATACCCCAACAAATACCCCCTATTTATTTCAGATACCCCAGCTGAACCTTACATCAGCCTGCATAACAACGTCTCCATCTACTTATCTTATCATGGTACAGTCTTGAAACTGTTGAAAGAAATTTGCCAATAGACAATGAATAGAAAAAATAAACAATTCAGTCTTAAAACCATGAATCCCTGATTAGCTAAAACCTTTATTAGCTTACTTGAGCACATTCGTCACTAGACAATGAGTCTTCATCAGGCTTGATGAAGTCTCATTGTTTAGAGATGAAAGCACTCATTCGACGATTTTACATTCTTGAAACTGTTTCTGACGAATGCAGCAGGTGGAGCAGAGAATCTCCTACCCAAGTTCCCAAGATGGCTACCTACAAAGCTGCATTCATAGTGCGATTGCTCCTAAGACAGTCTTTAATTAAAAGCACCAACCTGCAGCTGTGGAAATCTGCTGCCATTATCTCTATTTTAAAATGAAGGTGAAAATATCTAGTCAGTGACTCAAACACATTTCTCTACTGAGTTTACTTTAAAGCTGCTTGAAAGGTTTGTATATCTATAAATTACATTCTGGCTCATAGTCACTGATAACCTTCTGCTGATTCCCAGCATGGATTCCGTCTTTAGAAATGGGGTATAGAGACTGCAGTAATCTACTTGTCCTACTACACTCTAACTGCCATGCACAAAGGCTGATGTACAGGCATCCTCTTGCTCATCCTAGGCAAGCCATTTGTCATTGAATCTCATGTCTTGTAGCTTAAACATGTAGCCTAGTTTAGAATAACAGCTCATGCTGGCAGTTGCTTTTACAGCCTCTGTTCAGATAGTTACACTGAGTAATATTATATTTATTCCAATGTTATAACATTAAAACTTAGAATATACTAACATGTCGTCTTGATAGCCTACTGGGTGTACTTAACAAATCCTTATATTTACAACTTTAAATAATTAATTGTTCAAGCAATCATCTACCCTTCCCAATATTGAAATGAAATCCTGCTGTATCCTGAAAGCAATAGATATTTCACAGACAAATCATTGTTCATATCCTTGAGGCAGTGTTTTAAGATTAAATTGCTACCCTGGGAAATGTTTTAAACCTAAAAATAAAAATAAAAATCTTCCAAGCAGGCAGACATTTTGAAATAAAGTTAAATAATAATTTTTCTTGTACAAGGATAGTGAGAAGTAATGTACCCCTAAGGTCCTGTACTTGCTCTGCTCTTGTCTTCCTTCGTTGTAAATGAGATGGCAACTTTTTTAATGGGCTTACAGTTGTTTGGTACACAAACAATGCTATGCCCCCTCTTCCATTATAGTAGTATCTGCATTACAGTCTTACTTTCACACATTAGAAAACTGGATCTCGAACAGTTCTGTATTTCTCAGTGCTTCAAAGATAAAGGCTATGCTATGTGGCTGCAGAATATTTCACAGCCTTCATGTGACCCCCCCCCCCCCCATCCACATTGACTAGAGAGTCCTTGGTTGAAGTTTCCACTGATCAGGTGCATTGTTGCAAACATTGGGGCTTTCTGCTTAATGACATGATGTCCTTCTCTGAGCAGATATTCTCTGTTATGAAAAATGACTCATTCAAAGGTAGTCCTATTATATCATCTCACGGGTGTCACCACTCCCACTTTTAACAATACAGCTGTCCATGAAATTCTTCTCCCTTCACTCCTTACACACCACCAACGTCTGGTTTAATACCAGCAAAATTCAGCTCTGTATTTATCAGGAATGCCACATTCTTCCTGGGAACAGCCCATAATACCCATCACTGTGTCATTCTGCTGCACTTGATTCATTAAACTTAACTGGTAGGCTAACCTGTTCCCAGCTCTTCCAAGTCAAAGCTGCTTTCTAGCCAGATTTTCCTACTATCTAATCTAACTTCCTCAAGTGACACCCCTCTACCCTTTGAAACCCTCTCTTTTTTATCTCTACTTCTGCCTGCAAATATGTTAACTGTAGCACCTTGTGTGCCACATGGACCTTGTGGAATTACTTGCACAGTCAAATCAGAGAGATAAATTCCACCTGTATCTTAAAAACTTGTTTATGAGCTCATTTCTCATCCACAATGAGATATGCAACCCCTCAAGACTTAACATCTTATGTTAAAATTTCGATGCTTCTTGTATGCCCCTTAAATCAGTTTAAGATTACCCATGTTCTTAATTAATTATCTGAATAACTGTTAGTTTACATCCTAATGATGTTGAAAGTGTTTTACTGGTACTTAGTACCCCTGTCGCTCTTGAAAATAGGCCGTGGGGTCAGTGGTACTACATGGTTAACAAACCACATAAATAAGTAAATAATATTTTATACTACGCTTCAGCATCATATAAATATCTCTCTTCTTACCATTTATATATCGTTTTATGTGAACTGCATAATTCAAGCAAGTCTTGTGTATATATATATATATATATATATATATATATATATATATATATATATATATATATATATATACATGGATTCATATTAAATGCTTGAGATGAATGAACGTGTCAAGATCAAAAACCTGGAAGACTGACAGAAAGCACAGCACATACAACAAATGCACCACCCACACCTCCTGCTAATTATATATACCAACCTCGAGATTGCAGGATCACAGCACAGTGGAGATCGGGGTATTGCTCTATTTCACACTATGCTGTGATCCTGTACAACAGAAGCGCCATTCCTTTCTGTCTTCCAGATTTTCAGTCTTCCCAGCATGATGTTTAGAT
Source organism: Protopterus annectens (assembly GCF_019279795.1). Lineage (NCBI taxonomy): Eukaryota > Metazoa > Chordata > Ceratodontiformes > Protopteridae > Protopterus > Protopterus annectens. The sequence continues at coordinate 208,159,710 of NC_056739.1, read as the reverse complement.
GTTTGTTCATGTCAGCTTTCAAGCAACTCATAGGGACCCATTATATGTTTATGTAAACACACACACACACACACACACACACACACACACACACACACACACACACACACACACACACGCACACACATGCACACACACACACACACACACACACGTGCGCGCGCGTGCGCGCACGCGCACTCAGGTCCGTCCGTAACAAAACATTCAACAGTAACAATTAATTTTTAACCTTTATGTTTTTTCTTAGTGAGTTATGCTTCTCATACCTGAAATAACTATATTTATATTTTACTTTTCTTTTTACTGCTTACTGTCCACAAAAAAATTAAAAACTTCCTAAACCCTTGCATAAGAAAATATGCAATATTTTTGGTTGCCTTCTGTTATAGTTTTCAGATGTCTTATTGTCTGTCATTGGCTTATGACAAAACATCTTTTGGACTATGCCAGAACTCGCACAGGGAATATATTTCATGCACACTGCAGGACATCATTATACTGCAATTGACATCAATGCTGTATCAGACTTTGGATATTTTCAAAAAATCCTATAACATTTACATGCAATTAAACATATATTCTGAATCTCATTGGAAGATAACACTGCTTGAGATTTTAAACCATCCTGGTCAGGATGCCTCCTGTGGGGTTTTGTATTTCTGCTGTTATTCACAGTGGTGCATGAAATGGAAACCAGTACCATTTATACATCAATGACAGATCTACTTTCCAGAGCATCCCATTTAGAGTAATTGTGCAGTACCTTACAAACAGAAGACAGCAAAGTACATGAAGATTGCAGAGCAAGCAGTTTGGCCCTAAGCATTGTCTTCTCCCAGACGTCCCCCTTTGCTTTTCTCTCTGTCTTATTGTTTAGTAATAGACTGTCATGCCCTAGCTGTTGGGTTCATGTTACAGTTGTGGTTACACTTCAGCAAAATGTTTGTTATACTGTTAAAGGTCAGTGAACAAATTAAACAGGCTTGGAGTGGGTCCCAAGGTAGCAGGCTAGCTAGCACAAGAAGCAAAAAAGCAGGGGGAATAAATGAAAACAAAGTGCTTTTCCAGAGATAAGGGAAATTCCCTGAGCTAATGGATTAAAGAAGCAGTATTATAAAGCATGTGAAATACTGCACTGTATGACTAAAACAGAGAAATTAGTTCAATATATTAATTCATGTTCTGCTTTTTTTGAAAAATATTTGAGAAGTTGAAGTTACCAACAGTAAATATTCCTTGTAACTAACCTATAAGTTCACTTTACTGGAATGAGATTTTTATTTAATTATAATTATTTATTAGCTAATCAGGTAAACAAAATGACCCTTCATAGACACAATCTAATATGCACGCAAACAGGAACACAACTGCAGAAGTGGAATGAGTGTCTTCACAGGCAGAAACAACAAATAAAACCAACAAAAAACATGAAGGACACAAACACGGCAAATAAATAACTAAAACAGGGTGCACTTTATTGAATAAAACAAAAACGGACAAGCACTTTCACACTAAAACTTGGCGCTGCCTCAGATCTTTACAAAACTCTAAAACAACTAATTCATAGATACTAGCATCCAATCACAGAAAAGATGCAAATTACAGAACAATTCTAAAATTATTGAATGGATTAACACAAAACATCAAAACCAATCAGATCATCTAAAAAAATAGCCATGCTTGAAGATGCGATTTCATGGGTACCCCCACCTTCAAGCCAAGATCCCTTACCTATTGTCAGATGTATGGTCCACACTTCTCAGCGGGCTAGCTGATTCATGGAAACTAACAACCAATCATAAAAAGAGGAGTAAGCCACATTATAGTTCTAAAAAGTATTTAGAAGCTACATGATCTGAATTTAAATTACTTTAATAATGTATATCATTTAGAAACGAAGGAGCTTGGAAGTATTATAGTTCCTTAAAGAAATGAATAGACTCTAAAAGGGTACAAACTTTAAGTAACAGAGATGTACAAAAGCAAGAAAAAACAAATTTGGCAAGACAGTGTGGATGACACTGGAATGGTGTAATGATGCCATTTGTCATACAGAGAATTATAGATACAGGAAACAGCCTTTCTAAAGTATTTGTAAGGCTAAAATCTCAAACGGACTAAGAAACATGTACACACAATTTACAGTTAATGTATCAGGCAGTAGGTTATTTACTAATTAGTATTCACAGCCCATCACCCAGGTAGGGCAGATGATGTTGTGGGCAGGATAAGCAGACATTGTCTGCTGGCAAAACTCTTTTTACTATGTTTGTCATGTTCCATCCTATTTACTTTGATGGGAGAAGATGAATGGAAAAATAAATAATGTCCTTCCCTGATCAGTCTATTAATGTGACATAAACCAATGGGAAAGTTCCAAGACTGCTAAACAAAACCTGTTCCTGGTCCTGAAATCTTGTATCAAAATGGCTGAAAAACACCTAGTTTATTTCTAGTTTCTACACAGAGAAAGCCGCCATCTGACATTAGGATTAGATCCAAGATTTGATGGTTTCAGGACTTTATTTTTGTGTTTCTGAGTTGTCCAGACCTTGCTGTGGTACAGGAAAGTCTTTCTGCTAATTAGTGGGAGTGGTAAGCATTGAGCTGCCTATCTGTCACTGGAGGAGTGGTTTCCAGCTCAGGAATTGTACCTAATTGGCCGTTTGGGGCTGCTTTCTATCCCTTTCAACTTTCTGGCTTAAAAACCCATGTTTGCATGGGTTTACACTTGCTTTAGCTCAGCGGATCCTGTTTGGGCTTCCTGCAGACTACTACAGCACCAAAAACAAGAAAGAGAGACGTTTTGCTAATTATAAGTACCCTTTTGGCTTTTTTTGACTGTTTTTGCTAACCATACTTCTCTAAGCTGTTTTTTGCTATATTTCTACTGTATTTTAAATCATTTTACTGTTGTGCACTTGATTTCTGCATTTATTGTTGTAGTCCACACACTCAAGTGTGATAGCCTTTTCTGTGCTTATTTACTGTTTAACTGCATTTTTCTGCTGAATTTAACCTAAAAAAAGCTAAACAAACAATTACTATCTGTTTGTTCATTTTCCACCCTTTTTATATACTAGAATAGTCCAGATCCCAGATTTGCTGGTTTCAGGACTTTATTTTTGTGTTTCTGAGTTGTCCAGACCTTGCTGTGGTGGAAGGAAGTCTATCTGCTTGTCAGTGGAAGTGGTGGGTATTGAGCTGCCTGTCTGTCACTGGAGGAGTGGTTTCTGGCTTAGGTATTGTACCTCATAGGTTCATAGGTTAGTACTAAGCTAACTGCCCTTGTGAGCCATTTTCAGCCTAGCCAATTATCCCTTGTGAGACTCAAACCTTCCACCTTGTGGTTGTAAGGCAAACACCTTAACCATTAGGCCACCCTCCCAACCCCTTTTGGGGCTGCTTTCTATCCCTTTCAACTTTCTGGTTTGAAAACCCATGTTTGAGCGGGTTTAAAGTATTACAGGTGCCTGAAAGTCTGCTCTTCAAATTTTCCCTTAGAACTAGCCAGTTTTCCAGTTTTAGCACTCAAACCTGATTCCTTGAGCTCAGCACTTGCTTTGAACTTGTTGTAAGCACTAGATATTTTATAAACTGCTACAGCACTCATTTTCCTTACTAAGCAAAGAGGAAAGCATTTCTAGTACTTAAACAAACAAGCACCTATACAGGCATGTCTAAGGGTCAGCTCCCGGTCTTTTCTCCTGTCCACCTGTTGAATCTGGGCATCTTGGGGCAATGTAGCAATTGCCTCATGTACACAGACAATCCTCTCCTCCTACCACCCAACTCTACAACCTGTGAGAGATGCACTTATATAGCCAAGCTGGAAGCCAAGCTCTCTCCAGCCAAGACTGGAATAGTCAGTCAAGAGGAGAAGGTAAACAACCACACCACGCACAACACATAGTCCTTCTAAACATACACCACCAAAACCCACACATAGTAATACAAAACACACATCTATATTTGCAGAGGCTTTTAATAAAAATCTGCCCAAGCAACAGAAACCTTCAAAACTGAAACGCAAACAACCACCACCCCCCAACACAACCCAAGTGACACATAGTTCACAAACCAGTGTGCCACACAACCTCAGCCCCTAAGGCAAAAGAATGTACCCAACACACTAGTCACAGGTGACTCCATAGTCAGGCACACCAATGTCCCACTCACCAGGCTAAATAAGGAGGAAATTACAGTCAGCTACCTGTTGGGTGCCAGGATCTGCCACATAATGCATGCACTCAGGTCACTCCACAACAAGTACAAATATGACTCTGTCATTGTCTATGTTGGAGTGAATGACCTGAGACGTGCCTCCCTGGACTACATGAAAAGAGACATGGAGGAGCTCTCAGATCTTGTAGCCCAGGCAGGTATGGCCCTAGCCCTGAGTAGCATCCTGACATCACCCTGAATGATACCACAGTACAAAGATAAAATGATTGGCTTCAACAATTGGCTAAGTTTCTGGTGTCATTCTAAGGAGATCCACTATCTGTCTGCCTGGGATGGCATGATTGACAGACCACGATACTTTGCCAGAGATGGCATCCACCTGTCACCCCTGGGATTCTGGATACTGGCTAAAGCTCTTGCCACCCCTATAGTGTTTTTTTAGGCATGGTTCAAATGACAAAATTACCACCATAACAGCTACAAACAAGCAAAATCTGAGGGTAATGCTACTCAATGCTAGAAGGCTAAACCTCAAAATGCACTCACTTGAGGCACTCCTCAAAATGGAGAACATCGACATCTGTGCAGTGACAGAGACCTGGTTCAAGGCTCCAGAGAGCACCCCTGCAATACCAGGCTATACTTCATACCACACCTTTCAGCCACTTAACCTAGACCAAAACACTAAAGGTGTAGGTGTGTCTATATTCACCAAGGATATCCACACCTCCAGGCTAGTTGCCCAACATAATTCATCTGAGATTCTCCAGGTGCAACTAACACTAGGCAAGACTGCAATCCAAATTGTAGCTTGCTACAGATACCCCCACCATGCCCCATGATTCCCACTCCACTTTTTTCAAAATACTGGAAAGTATTAAGGTACAACCAAATACCCTAATACTGGGTGACTTCAACTAACCTGCCATTAACTGGGAAAACTACTCATGTACCAACACATTCGCTCAATGATTGTTGGAATTCATAAATTCCAACGTCTTGAATCAACTTATCCATACCCCCACCAGGGGCACCAATATCCTAGACCTGGTCATTACCAGCATGGACGACCGATGCTCTACACCAGAGGTCAGCTCCTTGTTGGTTAGATCTGACCATAAACTGATCACTCTAGACATCCACATCCCGCCCCCACCCCCCAATAAGGTAACCACCGTAAAAAAACTTCTCCAAAGCCAGTTTCATGCTTCTCAAGACAGAAGTGTCAAACTTCACGACACCCATGCAGACGGAAAGTAGAAGTATGACTGCTGAATCTTACACCAATGCACTGTATGAACACATACACGAGTGCATGGATTGAGCCATCCCAAATAGAACCAAGACACTCCTCCTAAAAAAGGAAGCCAATCTGGTGGTCCCCTACCATAAACAAACTCTACAACAATAGGAAGAAACTGTTGCAAAAAAGAGTAAAATCCCAAGATTGGAAAAACTCCCTTGTCAGCCTCAGTAAGAAGCTGAGATCCCTCATAAGATTCTCCAAAGCTAGTTACAAAAACAAAATCAACACAGATTCTAAAGACAACCACAAGGAATTCTGTAGTTATGTCAAAAATCTCAATGGCAGCACTCAGATCTGCTCTGAGTTACAGCACAATGGTACTAAATATACAGAACCAACTGATATTGCCAACATCCTGGCAGATAGGTTCAGTGCTAACTTCACCCCCCTCTCACCCCCTAAAGGGCCCATCTCAATACCGGAAGACTACCAAGTCCTGGTAATCATGGCTGCACAGGTAAAAACCGCACTCTCCAAAGCCAAGAATACAGCATTCATGGGACCAGACAACATCCCGGGCTGTGTTCTGCATTAACTACAAAACGAACTGGCACCCCACCTAAGTACCATGTTCAATCATAGCCTTACTCCAGGCTTTGTGCCTATTGAATGGCACACAGCTACAGTTATCCCACTCCACAAGGGGGGGTCCACCATGGACCCCAGGAACTACCGTCCTATTAGCCTGATGAGCCTGATCTGCAAAGCCATGGAACGTATCATCATGAAACTTATAAGCAAAGACATAAATAACCTTCAAACTCCGGACCCCCCCCCAGTTTGGGTTCATGAAAGGCAGATCATGTCTCCTAAACCTGATAGACATTTTTAAAGCAGTCACCAGAGCCATGGACGAGGGTAAAGTGGTTCACACAGCCTATCTAGACCTAGGTATTTGACACCATCCCACACTCTGGAATCATAGATAAAATCACTAAACTGGGCATAAATCCCTATGTCACATGATGGGTTGCCAACTGGCTCACTGACAGAACCCACAATGTGAAAGTAGCTGACTCTAAATCCAACTCCAGACCAGTGACAAGTGCAGTACCACAGGGTTCAGTCCTGGGTCCACTCTTGTTTGGCATCTACTTCTCTGAAGTTCAGGCCAACACAGAGGGTCTATGGCTAACAAAATTCGCAGATGACTGCAAACTGGGAGCCATTATTGAATCCCCAAATGATATGGACATTCTACAAAAGGGCCTCACTGAGACAGATGCCTGGTGTCAAAGCCATGGCCTCAAGCTCAACACCAAAAAATGCATAATCATCCCTTTGGGAAAAACTCTGTGCCCATGAACTACCACATAAGCGGTAGTCCACTCAACACCGAAAATGTGATTAGGGACCTAGGGACACAGGTGGTCAGTAGTCTCTTCTTTGATAATCACATCACCACAGTAGTCAGGAAATCCTTCTACATGGCACACCTCATCACAAAAGGTTTCTCAAACAGAAAAAAGGAGGTCATTGTTCCTCTCTACTCATCCCTCATTAAACCTATTATAGAGCACAACACCCCATTTGGTATGTACCTCACAAGACATTTACAACCACTGGAAAGGCCACAGATATACCTCACAAACAGGATCACTGGCCTCAAACAGATGCCCTATGAAGACCGTCTCAAAAAACTCCTGCTCTACTCCATCACATATCGCCTACTCAGAGGCGATGTCTGCCTAACATACAAAGCCATGTCAAGCCCAGAGCAGTTGGACATACTACACTTACCAAAATCCCAATCCCTCCGAGCCACATGTTCCAGGGACCTAAACCTTGTCACCACAATAAACAAAACATGTTGGAGGGATAGGTTCCTGTACCAGAGACTCCCCATACTTTGGAACAGACTGCCCATTCATGTCAAGCAGAGCACCTCATTAGCCATCTTTAAGAAAAATCTTGATGATTGGATGGGAAATATGAAATTCATCCTGAGGATCACTTCTGTGGCTCTGCTCGACAGGGGCACAGGAAAATAAATTTTAGGTGATGTAAGCCAGGGAATCTTTATGACTAGGCTTGTACAGGCCCTAGGGCCAGTAGCCTAGTACCTACCTATGAACTTAAGGTTCATTCATCTACAAAATATCACCTGTCCAGACTGTAAGAAAGCAAGTAAAAGTACCGTTTTGCTTTGACCTGCATTATTTTTAGTACTGTTATTGTATTTGTTCTCCCTTTTTAGGTTCATAACATGTGTGCTTATTAACAAAAATATTTGATTGTGTGGTATTATCATCATTAGTTTTGACTACTTATATTATGTTAATTTGCATATGTTCTGTTGTTTTCTTTTGAAATATTCCACAGGTCTTCTCTATAAATGTATATTGCCTTAAAAAGATAATTGTGTGTGTGTGTGTGTGTGTGTGTGTGTGTGTGTGTGTGTGTGTGTGTGTGTGTGTGTATATATATATATATATATATATATATATATATATATATATATGGGTCTACTTAATATGGTCGACATTTCACAATGTCGAAATTCATATCGCCGAGACCATATGATCGACATTTGAAATGTTGACCATACAAGTAGAACATAAAAAACAAAAAAACTTACCTTAACGCTGATAGCAGGGGGGTTTCACCCCCCTGCACCCCCGATGGGGTGCTCCGCCCCCACACTCCCCAGAACTTAAATATACCAACTCCGAGATCGCACTACAGTGCGGAAGTGGATATCTTTCCATTCCGCACTGTAGGGAGATGCTGGTTCCCCATGGACGACATTTCAAATGCCGATCATATGGTCTCGGCCATATGAATGTCGACATTGTGAAATGTCGACCATTCGAAGGGGACCCCTATATATATATATATATATATATATATATATATATATATATAGACACACACACACACACAAACACACACACACACATTACACATATGTACATGTGCGTGTGTGTGTGTGTGTGTGTGTGTGTGTGTGTGTGTGTGTGTGTGTGTGTGTGTGTCTGTGAGTGCATGTGTGTGTATGTACATTTCTATGTTAAGATTTTTCCATCCCTCTCTTCCTTTCTTCAAAGTTCTTTTATCAGAAAATGTCTTTTATCAGCTAGTTTGTCACTGACAGCAGTACTCAGGAATGTACAACAATGTTGCAACTAAATAGAACTCAGAAGTGAAAAGTGAGTAGACTAGAGACTATAACAGCGGTAGATAGAAAATATGCGACAATTAAACATCCTTAAAAATGATCACAGTTAGTAACTCGCTGCTTCAATAATTGTTACATAGAAGAAAAGAACAGAATATAATGGACACTGATTACAGCTAACAAATATTTGTCAGTGGCAAAGGTCTGGTAGTAAGAGATGTGAACCTGCTCTTATACAGTGGTGAGATACAGAGAGAGCTGTATATCCTTGTAGCAGAAAGCACAGGTGTGTGGCCACCTCATCAGGTTTGATATTTTCAAATGCAGCCCTGTAGTTCCACCTCCTGAGGCATGGCATGCGAATATGACAGCAGATGCATTCTTAAGGTAATTTGATATGCAGGTGTGTTTTAAGCCACATGCCAAAATAAAGACCACTGCAAAAATTGTTGGACCCTGTTCACCACATTAAATACATGTTTATGACTTTATTGTAGTTTAGTTCTTTTGACCTAAATTTCTGCACTCCTGACATATCTGTGAACAGTCTTAGTGATACATCTTAGCAAATGGGAGTTCCTTTCTGCAGTACACTAGTCATGTGATATCATTAAACAGATGACAGCACATGCATGTGACAACATGACTTTTTGCCTGCTCTTCCAGTGAACAAAGTGCTCCTAATACACAAAGATATATTATAGGTTCATAGGTTCATACTAGGCTATCTGCCCAAGGGCATTTATAAGCCTAGCCCATAGTTATGTGGCTTTCGCCACCCCTTTAGTTTGAATAAAAACTATGCCTATCATTTTGCTGTGCCTCTGTCAAGCAGTGACGCTGAAGTAATCCCTGGGGTATATCTGCAATCTCCCATCCATTGGTCAAGATTCCTCTTGAACAAGACCAGAGAGGTGCTCTGCCTCACATGTACCGGGATTTTGTTCCACAGCATAGGGAGTCTCTGGGTGATGAATCTGTCCCTCCAGCACGTTCTATTTATAACCGTGTCAAGGTTTAAGTCTCCCGCCCTTGTGGTTCTGAGGGATCTAGATTTTTTGAGGTGAAGCATATTCATCAAATCTGGGTTTGACATGGCCTTATATGTCAGGCACAGGTCACCTCTGAGCAAGCGGTATGAGACTGAATAGAGCTGGAGTTCTTTCAGTCGGGCAGCATAAGACATATTTTGAGACCCTTTATCCTTTTGGTGAGGAACTTTTGGGGCCTTTCAAGCTGCAGCAGGTGTCTGGTCAGATACATTCGAGCGGGCATTGTACTCAATCATAGGTCTAATAAGTGATGAGTACAGGGGACGATGACCTCCCTTGATCTAGATGTGAATCCCTTCATGATCAGGTGGGTGATATAGAAGGTTTTCCTAACTACTTTAGCAACATGAGTGTCAAGCGAAGGGCTACTGTCAACCTGGGTCCCCAGATCTCTGATGACTTTTTCTGTGCTCAGTGGATTGCCACCTATATGGTAGCTAGGGGTAGCCTTGTTTTTCCCAAAGGGTATGACTATGCATTTTTGGCGTTTAACTTCAGGCCATGGCTCTGGCACCAGTTATCCATTTCTGTGAGGCCCTTCTGGAGGATATCTGTGTCAGATGTGTTTTCGACTATGGCGCCCAGTTTGCAGTCATCTGCAAACTTTGTCAGCCATAACCCTCCTGTGTTTGCTTGTACTTCAGAAAAGTAGATGCCGAACAAGAGTGGACCCAGGACTGAGCCCTGTGGGACACCACTTGTGACAGGCTTTGAGTCTGACATGGCTCCAGCAACTCTGACCCTGTGGGTTCTGTCACTTAGCCAGTTTGCAACCCATCTTGTGATGTATGGGTTTACATTCAAGCTGATGAGTTTTTCGATGATACCTGAGTGGGGTATTGTGTCGAAGGCCTTTGCCAGGTCGAGGTAGGCTGTATGGACTGCCTTTCCCTCATCAATGGCCTTGGTGACTGTCTCGAAAAAGTCAACCAAGTTTAAGAGGCAGGATCTGCCTTTGACAAAGCCAAACTGAGTTGGATCCAAAGTCTGCAAGTTCCCTATGTCTTTATTTATGGATATTCAGATGGATGTCTTCCATTTTCTTTTGCACCCATTAGTTGCTTGCCTTCATCTTCTAATATAACCATGTCCTCCCTCGGAGGAGTTAGACCAATCCTCAGTTACAGCTAACACACTGTTTTTTTTTTTTTTTTCTTTTTTTCTGTTGGCCTCTTCTGCCTATGTTTAGTTGATTGTCTTTTTATGTGTCTGTTCCTACAAAGAGTGCAATCAGTCCAACATGTTTCCCCCTTTCATCTGCCTATTGCATGTTGTTTTCTTGTGTAATTGTTTCATACTTTCACAGAGGGTTAACACATTCATGGTCATTACAAATACATATTCTACAGCACTCTATTGTTGACGTTTTTCACTCTACCAAGTTATTTATCTGTTTTCCTTTGCTATTCTTTGCTGATGCCTTCTTCATGCCTATCTATTTACTCTAACAGCAACAAACAAATTCATCCTGACATTCTACTATCTGCCTTTTACCTCATATGTTTGCTTTTTTGTGTGTGTGTGTGTTCTTTCTTCCCCTTTTCTAAATCTCTTGTTCTATTTCTTATCATTTTCTTTGTCAGTTTAACACTATATTGATTGACAATGCACTATTTGACAAAACATCACTCAGAAACAGTACAAAGTATTTTAAAATGCTGATTTTTTCCCATCTTTGTAATGAGTGGTGATTCTAGCTGCTTTCTCGCTGTCTTTTTTTCCTCCTCCTTTCACAAACTGAGAGGTAATATCACTTCTCCACAGAGCTCAATCTTTTATTTTCCTCTGGTGTTGGCTGTCTTTTAGCAGCAGGATGTTTGTACATGTCACACAAAATTAAAGTAGGAAAACAATACCTGCTTGCACCCATACCTTCCTATAAAAATCAGTCAAATCATTATATGCCCTGGGTAATCAGTAAACAGAGCAGTCTTCTTAATAAGGAACTCTCATTTAGAGCTGTTATTGTGGAGAATGAAATCTAGCTTCACCCTTGCCTTGCATTTTTAAAACTGTCATTCACAACTTCAAAGGAAGTTACTTTGAGGTCAGTACAGTGCAGCACATGCTGATGCTGATTCTGCTTCTTTTTCATAATATATATATATATATATATATATATATATATATATATATAAATACACACACACACATTGATATATACCTATCTGTCTATATATATATATATATATATATATATATAAATACACACA